>NC_083896.1:13593291-13897373 GCF_032452875.1 Bos javanicus
TGCCAGTTAGTGTTAACTAGGGAGGTGAGTTAATAGAAAAAACACAAAACAACCAACAAAAAAATTCTTTCCCCCTTTTTCAGCTGTGACATTGTAGGCAGTGAGAAATAATGAAAGAGGAATTGAAGAATGACCATACTCTTTTCCCTAAATGTTGGGTCAGCTTTGATGTTGTTAGTGTTAATGGATTTTGGGTATTCTAATAGGTACACAGTGGTATATCGTCATTATTTTAATTTGTATTTCACAGATAATATATGCTGTGGAACCTCTTCTCATATGTTATTTATATATCTTCTTTGGTGAGGTTTGTGTTAGGGCTTTTGATCCATTTTATTTGAATTTTTTTCTTAGTGTTGAGTTTTTTTTTTTTTTAATTTAATTTTATTTTTAAACTTTACAATATTGTATTGGTTCTGCCATATATCAACATGAATCCGTCATAGGCATACAGGTGTTCCCCATCCTGAACCCTCCTCCCGCCTCCCTCCCCATACCATCCCTCTGGGCCGTCCCAGTGCACCAGCCCCAAGCATCCAGTATCGTGCATTGAACCTGGACTGGCGACTCATTTCATATATGATATTATACATATTTCAATGCCATTCTCCCAAATCATTCCACCCTCTCCCTCTCCCACAGAGTCCAAAAGACTGTTCTATACATCAGTGTCTCTTTTGCTGTCTCGTATACAGGGTTATTGTTACCATCTTTCTAAATTCCATATATATGCATTAGTATACTGTATTGGTGTTTTTCTTTCTGGCTTACTTCACTCTGTATAATAGGCTCCAGTTTCATCCACCTCATTAGAACTGATTCAAATGTACTCTTTTTAATGGCTGAGTAATACTCCATTGTGTATATGTACCATAGCTTTCTTATCCATTCATCTGCTGATGGGCATCTAGGTTGCTTCCATGTCCTGGCTATTATAAACAGTGCTGCGATGAACATTGGGGTACACGTGTCTCTTTCAGTTCTGGTTTCCTCAGTGTGTATGCCCAGCAGTGGGATTGCTGGATCATAAGGCAGTTCTATTTCCAGTTTTTTAAGGAATCTCCACACTGTTCTCCATAGTGTCTGTACTAGTTTGCATTCCCACCAACAGTGTAAGAGGGTTCCCTTTTCTCCACACCCTCTCCAGCATTTATTGCTTGTAGACTTTTAGATCACAGCCATTCTGACTGGCGTGAAATGGTACCTCATAGTGGTTTTGATTTGCACTTCTCTGATAATGAGTGATGTTGAGCATCTTTTCATGTGTTTGTTAGCCATCTGTATGTCTTCTTTGGAGAAATGTCTATTTAGTTCTTTGGCCCATTTTTTGATTGGGTCATTTATTTTTCTGGAATTGAGCTGCAGGAGTTGCTTGTATATTTTTGAGATTAGTTGTTTGTCAATTGCTTCATTTGCTATTATTTCCTCCCATTCTGAAGGCTGTCTTTTCACCTTGCTTAGAGTTTCCTTTGTTGTGCAGAAGCTTTTAAGGTTAATTAGGTCCCATTTGTTTATTTTTGCTTTTATTTCCAATATTCTGGGAGGTGGGTCATAGAGGATCCTGCTGTGATGTATGTCAGAGAGTGTTTTGCCTATGTTCTCCTCTAGGAGTTTTATAGTTTCTGGTCTTACGTTTAGATCTTTAACCCATTTTGAGTTTATTTTTGTGTATGGTGTTAGAAAGTGTTCTAGTTTCATTCTTTTACAAGTGGTTGACCAGATTTCCCAGCACCACTTGTTAAAGAGATTGTCTTTAATCCATTGTATATTCTTGCCTCCTTTGTCAAAGATAAGGTGTCCATATGTGCATGGATTTATCTCTGGGCTTTCTATTTTGTTCCATTGATCTATATTTCTGTCTTTGTGCCAGTACCATACTGTCTTGATGACTGTGGCTTTGTAGTAGAGCCTGAAGTCAGGCAGGTTGATTCCTCCAGTTCCATTCTTCTTTCTCAAGATAGCTTTGGCTATTCGAGGTTTTTTGTATTTCCATACAAATTGTGAAATTATTTGTTCTAGCTCTGCAAAGAATACCGTTGGTAGCTTGATAGGGATTGTATTGAATCTATAAATTGCTTTGGGTAGTATACTCATTTTCACTATATTGATTCTTCCAATCCATGAACATGGTATATTTCTCCATCTATTAGTGTCCTCTTTGATTTCTTTCACCAGTGTTTTATAGTTTTCTATATATAGGTATTTAGTTTCTTTAGGTAGATATATTCCTAAGTATTTTATTCTTTCCGTTGCAATGGTGAATGGAATTGTTTCCTTAATTTCTCTTTCTGTTTTCTCATTATTAGTGTATAGGAATGCAAGGGATTTCTGTGTGTTGATTTTATATCCTGCAACTTTACTATAATCATTGATTAGTTCTAGTAATTTCCTGGTGGAGTCTTTAGGATTTTCTATGTAGAGGATCATCTCATCTGCAAACAGTGAGAGTTTTACTTCTTCTTTTCCAATTTGGATTCCTTTTATTTCTTTTTCTGCTCTGATTGCTGTGGCCAAAACTTCCAAAACTATGTTGAATAGTAATGGTGAAAGTGGGCACCCTTGTCTTGTTCCTGACTGCAGAGGAAATGCTTTCAATTTTTCACCATTGAGGATAATGTTTGCTGTGGGTTTGTCATATATAGCTTTTATTATGTTGAGGTATGTTCCTTCTATTCCTGCTTTCTGGAGAGTTTTTATCATAAATGGATGTTGAATTTTGTCAAAGGCTTTCTCTGCATCTATTGAGATCATCATATGGCTTTTATTTTTCAATTTGTTAATGTGGTGTATTACATTGATTGATTTGTGGATATTGAAGAATCCTTGCATCCCTGGGATAAAGCCCACTTGGTCATGGTGTATGATCTTTTTAATGTGTTGTTGGATTCTGTTTGCTAGAATTTTGTTAAGGATTTTTGCATCTATGTTCATCAGTGATATTGGCCTGTAGTTTTCTTTTTTTGTGGGATCTTTGTCAGGTTTTGGTATTAGGGTGATGGTGGCCTCATAGAATGAGTTTGGACGTTTACCTTCCTCTGCAATTTTTCTGGAAGAGTTTGAGTAGGATAGGTGTTAGCTCTTCTCTAAATTTTTGGTAGAATTCAGCTGTGAAGCCATCTGGACTTGGGCTTTTGTTTGCTTGAAGATTTTTGATTACAGTTTCAATTTCTGTGCTTATGATGGGTCTGTTAAGATTTTCTATTTCTTCATGGTCCAGTTTTGGAAAGTTGTACTTTTCTAAGAATTTGTCCATTTCTTCCACGTTGTCCATTTTATTGGCATATAATTGTTGATAGTAGTCTCTTATGATCCTTTGTATTTCTGTGTTGTCTGTTATGATCTCTCCATTTTCATTTCTAATTTTATTGATTTGATTTTTCTCCCTTTGTTTCTTGATGAGTCTGGCTAATGGTTTGTCAATTTTATTTATCCTTGCAAAGAACCAGCTTTTGGCTTTGTTGATTTTTGCTATGGTCTCTTTTGTTTCTTTTGCATTTATTTCTGCCCTAATTTTTAAGATTTCTTTCCTTCTGCTAACCCTGGGGTTCTTCATTTCTTCCTTTTCTAGTTGCTTCAGGTGTAGAGTTAGATTATTTATTTGACTTTTTTTCTTGTTTCTTGAGGTATGACTGTATTGCTATGAACTTTCCCCTTAGGACTGCTTTTACAGTGTCCCACAGGTTTTGGGTTGTTGTGTTTTCATTTTCATTCGTTTCTATGCAAATTTTGATTTCTTTTTTGATTTCTTCTGTGATTTGTTGGTTATTCAGCAGCGTGTTGTTCAGCCTCCATATGTTGGAATTTTTAATAGTTTTTCTCCTGTTATTGAGATCTAATCTTACTGCATTGTGGTCAAAAAAGATGCTTGGAATGATTTCAATTTTTTTGAATTTACCAAGGCTAGATTTATGGCCCACGATGTGATATATCCTGGAGAAGGTTCCATGTGCACTTGAGAGAAAGGTGAAATTCATTGTTTTGGGATGAAATGTCCTATAGATATCAATTAGGTCTAACTGGTCTATTGTATCGTTTAAAGTTTGTGTTTCCTTGTTAATTTTCTGTTTAGTTGATCTATCCATAGGTATGAGTGGGGTATTAAAGTCTCCCACTATTATTATGTTATTGTTAATTTCTCCTTTCACACTTGATATGCCTTACATATTGCGGTGCTCCCGTGTTGGGTGCATATATATTTATAATTGTTATATCGTCTTCTTGGATTGATCCTTTGATCATTAGGTAGTGACCGGCTTTGTCTCTTTTCATAGCCTTTGTTTTAAAGTCTATTTTGTCTGATATGAGTATTGCTACTCCTGCTTTCTTTTGGTCCCTATTTGCATGGAATATCTTTTTCCAGCCCTTCACTTTCAGTCTGTATGTGTCCCCTGTTTTGAGGTGGGTCTCTTGTAGACAGCATATGTAGGGGTGTTGTTTTTGTATCCATTCAGCCAGTCTTTGTCTTTTGGTTGGGGCATTCAACCCATTTACGTTTAAGGTAATTATTGATAAGTATGATCCCATTGCCATTTACTTTATTGTTTTGGGTTCGAATTTATACACCGTTTTTGTGTTTCCTGTCTAGAGAGTATCCTTTAGTGTTTGTTGGAGAACTGGTTTGGTGATGCTGAATTCTCTCAGCTTTTGCTTGTCTGTAAAGCTTTTGATTTCTCCTTCATATTTGAATGAGATCCTTCCTAGGTACAATAATCTGGGCTGTAGGTTATTTTCTTTCATCGCTTTAAGTATGTCTTGCCATTCCCTCCTAGTGTTGAGTTTTAAGTGTTCTTTATTTATATAATTTGGATAATAGTCCATTATCAGATATGTCTTTTGTAAATATTTTCTTCCAGTATATGGCTTGCTCTATTGATATTGTCTTTTCGAAAGTTTTAACTTTTACTTAAGTTCTGCTTATTTTTAATTTTTTTCATGGATCATGTCTTTGTGTTATATCTAAAAAGGCATTGTCATATCCAAAGTTATTTAGGTTTTCTCTTATGCTTATCTTTTAGTTTTATTGCTTTGCATTGTATATTTAGGTCTGTGATCTGTTTTCAGTTCATTTTTATGATGGTTGTAAATTCTCTGTCTAGATTTATTTATTAATTTATTTTGCATGTGCATGTCCAGTTGTTCTAGCCCCATTAGTTGAAAATACTACCTTTGCTCCCTTGTATTGCTCTTGCTCCTTTGTCTAGTATCAGTTGGTTATATTTATGGGGTCTATCTCTGGGGTCCCTGTTCTTTTCCACTGATCTATTTGTTTATGCTTTGTCCAATATCATACTGTCTTGATTACTGTGGTTTCACAGTAGGTCTTGAAATTGGGTAGTATCCGTCCTCCAACTTTGTTCTTCTCCTTCAATATTGTGTTGGCTATCCTGGGGCAATTCTGAGAGGGTTTTTTTTTTTTTTTTGCCTCTCCATATAAACTTTAGAAGCAGATTGTCAATATCCACAAAATAACTAGCTGGGATTTTAATTAGGATTACATTGAGTCTATAAATCAAGTTGGAAAGCCATGCTATTTTTTTCATGAGCATGACTCATTTTACCCTTCTTATATATCTGTATCCCTCATAATCCTTTTCCCAGGCAGTGCAGACAGTAGTTCTTAATGAAAAAAAAATGTGTATTTCATAAAAAATAGCTCTTTAATTCAGGTAGCATATGATTTTGACACTTTGGTTTAACAATGCTTAGAGAAGATAAGAACTCTGAATGTGGAACAATAAATGTAACATAAATGCCTTATGACCTTCTATTATGTTTTAAAGAAAGCTTTTTGTTATGTCTCTTGTGCATAAGTACAAGTAATTCCTTGTTTTTTTTTAATATTAATGTCAGCAAAAGTAAGAACCATGATAGATACTGTTCTTTGCCTTTGATTAATGTGGTGTGCTCTGACCTCCTGTATTTAAAAAGTCCATTAATTGTCTTGATTAAACTCTATTTCCCTTATTGATAGCCTAAAATATTTTATAGAATTGGATTTTATTCAATCCAAAAATCATTTTGAATCTAACTTTATAATAAGTACTGAAATGGGCACTTTCATACATTATAATTTTTAGTCACAAAAGCATTTTAATTTTAAAACTCAATATTGAATAAAACCAACAATCCAATAAAAAGTAAGCAGAAGATCTAGAGAGACATTTTCCAAAGCAAACATACAGATGGCCAATAGGCACATTAAAAGGTGCTCAACATCACTGATTATTAGAGACATGCAGATCAAAACCACAATGAAATATCACCTCACACTGGTGTGTGATGATACCTTATTATGACAGAAAGATTATCATCAAAATGTTTACAAATAATAACTTCTGGAGAAGGTGTGGAGAAAAGGGAACCTTCCTACACTGTTGATGGGAATGTAAATTGGTGTAACCACTATGGAAAACAGTATGGAGGTTCTTTTAAAAACTAAAAATAGGTAAATTGTATATATGTAAATCTCACTTCTGTGTATGTATCAAGAGAAAAATGAAAACTCTAATTAGAAAAGATATATGCATCCCAATGGGCACAGCAGGACTAGTTACAATAGCTAAGACATGGAAACAACCCAAGTGCCCATCAACAGATGATTAGCTTAAGAAGACATAATATGTGTATGTATGCAAGACATACATCAGGGGATATTACTCAGTCATAGGAAAGAATGAAATGTTACCATTTGAAGCAACGTGGATAGACCTAGAGATTATCATATTAAGTCAGACAGAGAAAGACAAATACCATACAGTATCACTTATATGTGGAATCTAGAAAATAATACAAATTAATTTATTAATAAAAGAGAAGTAGACTTACAGACATAGAAAATAAACTTATGATTACCAAAGAGGAGAGGTCAAGAGGGAGGGATAAACCAGAAGCATGGGATTAACAGATACAAAGTGCTATGTGTTAAATAGATAAGCAACAAGGTTTTACTGTACCACACAGGGAATTATATTCAATATTTTGTAATAACCATAATGGGATATAATCAGAAAAAAATAACTGAATCACTGTACTATACCCTTTAACACAATATTTTGAATCTAGTTGATTCTATTAAAAAAAGAAAAAAATGTATTTTTATTCTACTGTGCTAAGGAAATTGAAGTCCAAAGGTGTTATGTGACATTCACAAGTATTCCAACTGGAAAGCATTAGAACAGAATTGAGAGTATATAAGTATTTATGGCCTGGCTTTCAGGCGGTTGGGAAAGATGCCTAAGCAGGGCATATCAGACTTGATGAGGCAGTTTTTATTGGGAGGAACCATACTGACCGAAGAGCAGAGAGTGTGCCAGTCCCATGTTTCTCATTGCATTACGGGCAGTGCAGAGCCATCTGGCAGGGCCAGACATCAAATTGCAGGAGAGGGACCTTGACCCTTGGTGATGATGCTTTGAAGCCGCATGATTAGGGAATTCCCGGTCCTTTTCTGTAGAGTGAACAGAAGTTGAGATATAATAAGGATGTGATGCTGTGTAACCTTGTCTCCAGCCTTATCCTGTCATCTATTCATGTTTGGGAAAGCTCGAGCACCTCGCCTCACATGATGAATTACAGATAAGACTTGTTCTTGACCAAGACTGGTTATTTTAAGCACTTGGTCATGTCAACTTCTGTGGGACTTGGCAGGAGACAAGCTCTTTTGCTGGCAAGTGGGCCTTTAAGTGATCGATCTTGGCAAATTAACCGTTAGCTCAATTGTCTTTCTTGAAAGTGAAAGTGAAGGTCTCTTAGTTGTGTCCGACTCTTTGAGACCCCCTGGACTATTGGGAATTCTCCAGGCCAGAATACTGGACTGGGTAGCCTTTCTCTTCTCCAGGGGATCTTCCCAACCTAGGTATTGAACCAGGTTTCCCACATTGCAGGCAGATTCTTTATCAGCTGAGCTACAAACCTTATGCATATTTTATAGATGTTATATGTATACAATGTTAATTTTTAAAGTATTATTGAAAATAAAGTGTTAGAGGTGTATTTGAGACTGGGTCTTCTGACTCCACTTTCTATAACCTTTTCATTTCAGCTGAGGAAAATCCATTACAATAGAAACACTATTCGCTAGAGTTTGGAAATTTTGGTTTGTAGGACACAGGTAGCCAAGGAAGACCTTTATAAAGAAGAATGATATAATATTGACTGTCCTTAAAGATGTAGGTCTGTGGCATTGTGAAAGATGCATTGAAAAGCGAATTAGATCTGGAAAAGTGTGGTAAATAAAATTGTTTGGTTACTACACAAGGAGTTTTAAGTAAATTATTGGGAATGAGAAAGGAAAATGAGGGACAGCAAGGGACAAAAAATGAGATGGTTTAGTGACTGGTAAGTTGTGGAGAGGTTGGAAGACAAAGGTTTCTTCCCATTTGACTCTGGACTTTCCATCTGTGTTCTTGGGAAATTGAGAGGACCACTGACAGAAATCAGTGAGTTAATACAGAAATAGATTTGCTAGGATATTAAGGATAAAATTTTGAAATAAACTATAAGCCTGGTTGGGGTCATGAGATGAAAGCTAAGGTCAGACAGACTATAGAATACGTGTGGAAAATCATAATTGACTTTTCAAACAGTAATTTCATGACTCTCTTGGAATTAAGAGTTGGATTGTAAGAGGTTTTTTGGGAAAAGTGGTGAATATAGACTGAATTTAGCAGAAATTTGACAAGGAAAAAGAGAGAATGGGAGTGTGAGGGAGTAATGGCTTTGAAAGAAGCTTAAACCAATACAATATTGTAAAGTAATTAGCCTCCAATTAAAATAAATAAATTTATATGTAAAAAAATTAAGGTATTTTAAAATTGTTTTTGTTTTTAGGTTAGTAAAATATAAAATTTTGTGTGTTTCTACAAGGAAGGATCAAGTAGAGGCAGTGATGCTTAGATTATAGTAGGGTAATTCGTAGAAGGTAGTTTTAGAGGTTCTGGGAAGAAATGAGACTTTATATTACACATGTAGAATTTAAGCTTAGAAAGAAAAAGGGATGTACACCCTTTCTTTGATAAACAAAGAAAGCAACAGAGTAAGAAAAAGACATTTTGAAATAAAGGGAAGAAGAGAGTTGATACAATTTATTTTTTATCCATTGAATCAATACATATTTACTGAGAGTAGGCTGCCTGAGAATGAATTCAGCACAGAGGAAAGCAGAGCAAAGAGAGAGTGTCTGAATTTAATGCCATTTATTGGACAGTTCCTGTATATTAGTTGCATTCATGGGCTTCCCAGTTATGAGACGATATGGCCTATATTTTGCTTAAAATATTTGGGTTTGCTTAAGATAGTTAAATGTCTGTCGCTTGCAACATGACCTCATCACCTACAACCATGGTTTCCCCTTTCCCATGAAATCCAGCTTCACCATGGCGATGGCCATATCACATGCCACCACCCTCAACAATACTTCCCAAACCAAAATTTTAAGGATCTTATTCTCTACTGTATCCTGCCTTTCGAGCTTCTTTCTTTCAGTATACTCACTCTAATATGCTTTTGCCGCTTAGAGGCTTCTAATTCCATCTCCTTATGTACCACCCTTTCAGTTTCTAACTTCCATTTTGAGCAATTTGGTTTTCACCATCCAACACAGTAAATGCTCCCTTACAAATATTCGTGACTTCCTTTTCTTGACTTTTCAGTCTTCCTGGTAAAATACCAAACGTTGTTAAACTCATTATTTGTATGCTCCATGTTGTTCTTTGGGATCATTGGAACCCTCGGAGAAATGATTGAACTCTAAATGAATCAAGCTTGGCTTCTCTGGGATCCATATTAAAATGACCTTTGTACTCTGATTAGTTGAGTGAACTCTGATGTTAACATATCTCCAGTGATGTTCCACAGACTAGTTTGGCTTATTCTTATTTATAGAACATAACTTTGCTGCCAGAATTCTGGGAGTCGAATGAGACAAGAAGGCATGGTTATCAAAATCTAGTATGGGAATTTTCACTTAGTACTCTCTGTACTACAGAAATCAAGCCTAAATTGTGCTTGAATGGCAACCCACTCCAGTACTCTTGCCTGGAAAATCCCATGGACGGAGGAGCCTGGTAGGCTATGGGGTCACAAAGAGTCGGACACGACTGAGTGACTTCACTTCCCCCAGTTTGGAGACCTATTGTATTACATTTTCAGAAAAATGCCAGTTTGTTGGGATGGAAATAAATGGTTTTCTAGCTGTGGAGAATAAGAGATGAGATTTGGAGTTGAATTTATCAAATATATTTTCAGACAATTTGGGTGATTTCAGCCCTGTTTTTTCTCTGTTTCTAGAGATAATAGGGCCACCAAATTTTGAGCCCTCTGTGAGTCCTGAAAGGAAAATTAGGTTGCTTCTATATTTAGCTTACTTTTAACTCAGGACGTAGCTTTCTCAGGTTTCCTGCCCATATTACCTTGTTCATCTGTTTTTCAGATTTCATAGTTTTATTGTTCTTGGGTCCCCTCACATCTTTATTCTCATGGTTGGATGGCTTCAAAAACATTTCTTTACCCCTACTTTAGTAGAGTTTTAAGAGGGAACAGAGATTAATACAGGCTTTAGAACTGCAATCTTTAGAAATGACTTCATTCTTGAAGTTCTGGAAATCTTCGTTATTCCCTCCATACTTTTGCTCTTTAGGGCTTCTCCAGTGGCTCATCAGTAAAGAATCTGCCTGCAACGCAGGAGATGTGGCAGGAACCACGGGTCAGATCCCTAGGTTGGGAAGATCCCCTGAAGGAAGAAATGGCAACCCACTCCAGTATTCCTGCTTGGCAAATTCCATTGACAGAGGAGCCTGGTGGGCTACAGTCCATGGGATCAGAGTCAGATAAGACTGAGCATGCAGACACATATACTTGCTCTTTAATTAGTTAATACATTATCCTTCCCAAGGCCAGAGAAGACCTCCTTCATGACTGATGGAAACTTTCCCAAGTCCTACAAAATGACAGTTTCTGCTCATCCCTACAGAGGAAATAGTTCACAGTATCCATATCCAACTAATTCAGTTACTTTATCAACTTTATGAAAGGTGATGTGTTTGGCAGTTTTACATATTTTACTTCATTAGTTTCTCAAAAATTACAGTGTCAGTCACTTCATAATGTAAACAGTGATGCTCTGTGTGTAACTGAGTTAAGACATAAACCTGGTCTCCCTATTCTAATTCTTTCCGTTCAGCTTCATTTTGCATTTTATCTAAGAGCTGCTGACAAGAGGCACTTCTGCTGTTCCCTGAAAGAACACTTCTTTTTTATCTCTATAAGAATGTTCTTTTTTTTTTTTTGCCAAGTGAAGAGCGGTGAGAGGGAAGAACATCTAGATGTCCTGTTTGGGTTTATTGTTTTGCAATGATCTGATGAACACGTGCCATAGATAATGGTGTTTTTCTCTCTTAATTTTTCTCTGTCATAATTATGCCAGTTATGGTGATGTTACGTTAATGACTTGGTTAAAGAGTTTTCTATCAAATTTCTCCACTGTAAAGTTGGCATTATTTTCTTTGTAATTAAAAAAAGCATTTTGTAGGGAGTTTTTGTGAGTGATGATTCCTTATTAAGCTTTTTTCTTATTAGTGTTGGCACTTTGTTGATTATTGAAAGCCATCTTTCCTTCTACTTACAGTGTTTTGCCTTTTACAGAAGAACTTTCTCATATTTTCTCTCTGTCTCTCTCTGTGCCTCTTTGTCTGTCTCCGTCTCTCTCCCTCTTTCTTTCATCAGTATAGATGCATGGATTTCTACCTTATTCAACGTCTAAAGTTTTTAGTCACTATTCCTTCATGCAGTTTTTCTATGCCATATTCTCTTTTTCTGTAACTTCAGTGACACAGATATTAGACCTTTTGTTATTGTCTCTCAAGCTCCTGGGACTGTTTTTAAAACTCTTTAAAAAAACCTGTTGGTTCCATTGATAACATCTATTAATTTAAGTTTACCGACTCTTCTTACTGTTACTGTCATTCTGCCATTGAGTTCACCCAGTGGGATTTTTCTTTAATTTCAGTACTTGCACTTATTTTATTTTATTATTTTACAATATTGTATTGGTTTTGCCATATATCAACATGAATCCGCCACAGGTATACCTGTGTTCCCCATCCTGAACCCTCCTCCCGCCTCCCTCCCCATACCATCCCTCTGGGTTGTCCCACTGCACCAGCCCCAAGCATCCAGTATCGTGCATCGAACCTGGACTGGCGACTCATTTCATATATGATATTATACATGTTTCAATGCCATTCCCCCAATTCATCCCACTCTCTCCCTCTCCCACAGAGTCCAAAAGACTGTTCTATATATCGGTGACTCTTTTGGTGTCTTGTATACAGGGTTATTGTTACCATCTTTCTAAATTCCATATATATGCGTTAGTATACTGTATTGGTGTTTTTCTTTCTGGCTTACTTCACTCTGTATAATAGGCTCCAGTTTCATCCACCTCATTAGAACGGATTCAAATGTATTCTTTTTAATGGCTGAGTAATACTCCATTGTGTATATGTACCACAGCTTTCTTATCCATTCAGTTCTCAAATTTCCATCTGTTTAGCTTTAAATATCTTTGATAATTTTTTCTACTTTAAAATTTATTTCAAGAATGTTTGCAATTAGTCTTTTTTATAGAAGATACTTTAAAATCATTTAATGATAATTACAATGGTTGTGTCATCTTAACATGGATATAAGTAGATTGCCTTTTCTTAGGTGACTTCAGACTTTCAAGGGTCTCCCAATGCCATAGAATTTTCAAATAAATTCTGGACATTGAAAATATATGTTCTGAGACTCTGAGTCTTGTTTAACGTCAATGGGAAATGTTGATGTTTTTGTTTTAGCAGGTAATTTATTTGATAAAGGTTCATGCTGCAACTTCCAAATCTCCTTCTGCGGGTTGAAATTTCAAAGTCAATTTAGATTTCAAAACCACTATAGAAATCTTTGTATTTATTTCCTGTGCTCACCACCCAGTGGACAGCCTGGGACCTGGGCAGTGATCTATCCATTAGTTCAGTTCTCAAAGTCTTAAGTATGCTGTTGATTTGTATCAGATTCATGCATCTGTGGCATGGCTTTAAGCCCAGAGTTCATAAGTAACTTTATGGGGTCAGTTCTCCAAGCTCCTCTGTTTCTGTAACCTTCGCAGTACTTTTTGGTTCCCCATTGCTCTCCTTTAGGTGTGGGTACCATCCTGTTGGAACTGCAGCTCTACTTTAGGGGAAGGAAAGTTACCTTCCTTTAAAATTTTGGCTCCTGTGAGTTTCCATTATTGCTTGTCTTCTACCCTGTGCCCTCCTCTACAAGCTTGCTTGGGAACTGGTTTACAAGACAATGGAGGGAAGAAAGAAAAATGTGAGGTTTTTGCATTCTTCCTGTGTGTTAAGATCCCCCCTCCAGGTCTTTTTCCTCGAGCTAGATGGATTTTCCTGGAGCTCTCTCAGCACCACAGTGCTCAATCCAAGATTTTGAGCTGTGTTGAATCAAGGCCATTTATATTTAAATTTGTATTCTCTTTAAAATGTTTACACTGAAAGAGTAATAATCTTATAAAAGTACAACTGATAATAATCTCATTTGGTGATTAAAAGCAATATGAGGTCATAAACAAATGTGCACAGTGGCTGAACAAATGGCTGTCTTACCTGGGTGCCCTCTTGCTATGTCGGACTCACCTAGCATAACTGGGTGCTCAGGCTGGAGACAAGTGGGAAGTTATTAAAAGATGTTTAAGAAAGGCATCTGCACTGTAGGAGAGTATTTTGGTGGCACATTGGGGATACTTTAGAGCTAGGAAGTGTACATGTGGAAATATCAATTAGAAGCCTAATTGAGTAATCTGGAGAGTGGTAGGTTGAACAATGGCCTCAACGTTATCCAAGTTCTAATACTGAGAACCTGTGAATGTTACCGTATGTGGCAAAAAAGACTTTGAAGAAGTGATTAAGGACCTTGGAATGTGGAAATTAACCATGATTATCCAAATGGCCCTATCTAGTTACATGGGCCCTTAAAATAGAAAGCTTTTCCTGGTTTATTGTTAGAGAAAAATATTGGGGGAGAGGAAGCAGTGAGAGACTATTTTTGGGGGCTCTAAGATCACTGCAGATGGTGACTGCATCCATGAAATAAAAGACATTTACTCCTTGGAAGAAAAGCTATGACCTAGATAGCATATTAAAAAGCAGAGACATTACTTTGCCAACAAAGGTCCGTCTAGTCAAGGCTATGGTTTTTCCAGTAGTCATGTATGGATGTCAGAGTTGGACTATAAAGAAAGCTGAGAGCTAAAGAATTGATGCTTTTGAACTGCAGTGTTAGAGAAGACTCTTGAGAGTCCCTTGGACTGCAAGGAGATCCAACCAATCCATCCTAAAGGAAATCAGTCCTGAATATTTATTGGAAGGACTGATGCTGAAGCTGAAACTCCAATACTTTGGCCACCTCATGCGAAGAGTTGACTCACTTGAAAAGACCCTCATGCTGGGAAAGATTGAAGGTGGGAGGAGAAGGGGACAACAGAGGATGAGATGATTGGATGGCATCACTGACTCAGTCAGTGGATGTGAGTTTGAGTAAACTCCAGGAGTTGGTGATGGACAGGGAGGCCTGGCGTGCTGCAGTACATGGGGTTGCAAAAAGTTGGACATGACTAACTGAACTGAACTGAGCTAGGTCAGAGAGATACTAGATTACTAGCTTTGAAGATAGAAGAAGGGGACAGCAAGCCTAAGAATGGGAATGATCTCTAGAAAGATAAAGAGGAAAATTAATGGATTCTTGCCTAGAGCCTACTGAAAGGAACACACCTCTGCTGATCCCTTGATTTGAGCCCAGTGGAACCCTTGTCAGACTTCTGACCTATAGAATGGTAAGAAAAGAAATTCATGTTACTTTAAGCTACTAGGTTTGTGGTAGTTTATCACATCAACCATAGGAAACTCAAACACAGGCACAAATTGATGGCAACTTAAACAAGGCTGTGTGCTGTTTCAAGTTGCTTCAGTCATATCTGACTCTTTGTGACCCTATGGACTGTAGCCCACCAGGCTTCTCTGTCCATGGGATTCTCCAGGCAAGAAACTGGTGTGGGTTGCCTTGCTCTCCTCCAGGGAATCTTCCCAGCCAGGGATCGAACCCGTGTCTCTTATGTCTCCTGCATTGGCAGATGGGTTCTTTGTCTCTAGTGCCACCTGGGAAGCTGAAAACAAGGCTACTAGTACCCAAATGGGGGAATGTGGGCTGATTAGAAAGATATTTAGGAACTGGAATTGGTAAGATTTGATAATATGCATAAAATGTGTGGGAGGTAGTGCGAAGGCAGAAAGGGTGAGAGGACTCAAAGTTTGTTCTCTTTGTAGGGTGTTGCTATAACAAATACCAAAAAAATGTGAAAGTGGATTTGGAACTGGGTAATGGGTAAAGGTGGGAGAAGGCAGTGGCACCCCACTCCAGTACTCTTGCCTGGCAAATCCCATGGATGGAGGAGCCTGGTAGGCTGCAGTCCGTGGGGTTGCTAAGAGTCGCACACGACTGAGTGACTTTACTTTCACTTTTCACTTTCATGCATTGGAGAGGGAAATGCGACCCACTCCAGTGTTCTTGCTTGGAGAATCCCGTGGACAGAGGAGCCTGGAAGGCTACAGCCCATGGGGTTGAAAGAGTTGGACATCACTTAATGCTATCTTTCTTTCTTTTTTATAACCTTGTAGTATCCTTGAGCACTTTTTTTTTGGAGCCAGTCTGTCTGACTTGAGTTCATTCTTGGATAACTGATTTGGTAAACTTTTGAGGACAGGAAATACACTTAACTTCTCCAAATCCCATCTTAAAAAGTTATGGGATTGGTTCATATTATTTCTCATTATGTTTCTAAATCTCACATGCTGTGATTTTATTCCACATAAAATAGATAGTTAGCAGATAGAATATAACACTGTATGAACAACATAGCTCCTTTCCCAACATAGTTATTCCATATTCTTTTTCTCTGGTGCATCTGATTATACACAATTCTCAACAGTTCTTTCTTTAGGCTTTGATGTATACTCTTCTTTGATATGATTATATTGCCAGATATTATTTATGAGGCTCCAAGGTGCTGTTTCATGCTGAGTGAGAAAGGTGAATAAAATGTCTACTCAATTACAGTGAAGTAAGAGGGCAAACAAAATTAAAAGATATAAATAGACAACTCAGAAAATTATTTCTATGATAAAGTTTTGTGTTCCTCTTACTGTTTTACTAGTTCCTTCAGTTACTAAATATCTTCAGGGGATTTAGTTTTATCTCACCTTAATGGAAATGGGGGAGCATGTAATGTTTCAAATATTGCAATTACTGTTATAATTGTTAAGTGCTGAAGATCTTATACTGCTCTTCACATACATTATTACATTTAATATCCATCACAGCACAATAAAGTAGGGAGGGGCAGCCTTAGGATAGTGTCTTGAACCTAGAAAACATTTCATAAATGTTGGCAATGGCTAGTCTTGTAAGATTTTTATTGTTCTTCAGAAACATACGGAGAAGGCAATGGCACCCCACTCCAGTACTCTTGCCTGGAAAATCCCATGGATGGAGGAGCCTGTTGGCTGCAGTCCATGGGGTCTCGAAGAGTCAGACACGACTGAGCGACTTCACTTTCACTTTTCACTTTCATGCTTTGGAGAAGGAAATGGCAACCCACTCCAGTGTTCTTGCCTGGAGAATCCCAGGGACGGCGGAACCTGGTGGGCTGCCGTCTGTGGGGTCGCACAGAGTCGGACAAGACTGAAGCGACTTAGCAGCAGTAGAAACATAGATTCAAGGATACAATGATTCCGGTCTGAGCTTCCTTATTAACTAATGCAACATTGAGCATATTGGTTAAATTCTTTGATCTCAACTTTCTCTTCTCTAGGCTAGATGGAGGAGTGGTAAACTCTAAGGTCTGCTCTTTCTATAATATTCTCATGTGGACTACACTTACTTAAAACTATATCCATTAGTTCTTTTTTTAATTAAAATTTTTGGATTGTCCTGAATTATCAAGCTAGCCATTTTATATGGACAGATTCAGAAGTTTACTTAACCTCATTGCTCTTACTATTTGTGATAGATGGTCAATAAGAATATATTGGAAGACTAACTGAGTTGATGATTGGGGAAGACCAGTGTTGCCTGGCGCAGCTCTTGCCAATCTGTCTGAGATAACTCGGGTTGAAACCAGATAGTTACACTACCATATCACTTGATACTTAGAAGTGAATGTTGGCAGAATCTAGTCCAGTAGTCATGTATGGATGTGAGAGTTAGACCATAAAGAAAGCTGAGCACTGAAGAGTTGATTCTTTTTAACTGTGGTCCTGGAGAAGACTCTTGAAAGTTCCTTGAACTGCAAGGAGATCAAACCAGTCAATCCTAAAGGAAATCAACCCTGAATATTCATTGGAAAGACTGATGCTGAAGCTCCAATACTTTGGCCACCTAATTCAAAGAACTGACTCATTGGAAAAGGCCCTGATGCTGAGAAAGATGGGAGGAGAAGGGGAGAACAGAGGGTGAGACAGTTGGATGGCATCACGGACTTGATGGACATGAGTTTGAGCAAGCTCTGGGAGTTGGTGATGGACAGGGAAGCCTGGCATGCTGCAGTCCATGGGGTTGCAAAGAGTCAGACACAACTGAGCAACTGAACTGAACTGAACTGACTGACTGAATTCACATGGTGATTTTAGTTCTCTAAGAATGCTTGATCCACTGAAGGGTTTCATGTTTATTTTATGTCTTGGATTGAGAAAGTGGCCAGAGAAGTGGTTTTGGATTTTTTCCACGAAAATCCAATGTAGAAAGTGGACTATAATGTAGAGATGATGTCAATGCTCCTGAGATCTGAGAAAGGGGACCTTCAGACCCTTGTTGAGTGACTGGCTATCTTTGACCTCAGGATAGCAGTGACTTTCCTGAACTCAGCTCAATCTTTACCTTTCTCTAAGGCTCTAATTTTGTGTCTTGGGTGGACAGTGCTTATATACCAGTACACAGCTGCAGATAATCCTCTGTTTAAACTGCAACTTTCATTACAATTGCTCATTTACCAATTTAAGACTCATGATGGCAGAGACCATATCTCTCTGATTTCTTGCTTTATTCTAGGCACCTTCCATAGTGATAGTCGCTCAGTAAGCAGCTGGTGGGGCAATGTAAAATAAGATTGTTTAATAACCTTACTCAGGGGTCAAAGAGATTTCAACATTGAAGGGAGCCTTTACTTATTTATGGGCTGGAAAGTGGAGGCTTAGAGTGGTGTAGTACTTCCTAAAACAGAGAGGACTGTCTCTATCTCTGTTGGCAAAATGGAGAATATATTTCTTTACAAATACCCAGAGCATACAAAATTGGATTATTGGATTTGAATTCCATTTTTTTAAGATTTTATAAAATGAAGACTAACCAAATACAGGGCTGAACCAGCAAAATATCAGACGATTTAGAATAGTGATTGAGAAAGTGTATGAGGGACATTACAGAAGAAGGAAGGCAACTGGCACTGGCTGAAGATTACCTGAGGCAGCCAAGGGCATGATTTTGGCTGACAAAGCAGACACAGTCTGAACCAAAGTCAAGGACAGGGAGAGAGACAGGGGCTTAGAGGTATTCTGTATGACTCTCTAGGCAGCTCCCGACAAGATCAAGACATGTTTTTACTGATAAGCAGGGCCAATGTGAAGGTCAGAACTTTGATCATGAGAAATTTTAATTACTCAGATATTGATCAAAACACCTGGAAACCAACTACAGAAGGCAGAGTTTGAGAAGAGGGCTGGATTCTTCGATGCATGCTGGTAGAACTGACTGCTCTTCCTAGGCTGTAGGCAGTTGCTATTCTAAGTGCATCCTAGGGAAAAAGCCAGCTGTGATAATGGGTTAGACTTTGGGGAATGGCGGTGACCGCAGAATTATTAGACTTTAAATGCTAAGTGGAAGAAACATTAAAGGAAGTTGATTTTGTAGGAACGTGTGGAAAGCCCTAAGGATCTTTGATAGAAATTTTATAATGTAAAGGGGAAGAGGGGAAGAATATTTAAAGGTGAATTGAAGTGCTTCTTTAAAATCAATAAAGAAAATTAAAGCTCTTTAATGATCTTAGACCAGTAATACAGTCTCAGAACCAGAGCCTGCCTAAATACATCAGAGGTCTCTCTGGCCTTTGAAAAATCACTTTTTAAAAAGTTGTTTAAAAAAAAATTTTATTGGAGTATAGTTGACTTAAAATGTTGTGTTAGTTTCTGCTGTACAACAAAGTGACTCAATTATACATATACATATATCAACTCTTTTTTTTTTCAGATTCTTTTTCTGTATAAATCATTTACATATGCATACTACTATATGTAAAATAGATAACTAATAAGAGCCTACTGTATAGCACTGGGAACTGTGCTCAGTACTCTGTAAAATTGCTTTTTATGACTTTGCGTGCTGAGTTGAGTGAATGGACTTTTAGTTGGGACTTTGCTCAATGAGTAGTACCATATCAACAAAGATATCTTAATTTAGGTCCTTGAAATTTTTTGCCTGGACTTTGTAATGGCCCTGCAACTATACTTTCTTCTCCAAGCCTTGCCTCCTTAAAAATATAGCTTGTGCGAAAGATGCCAGAATGCTGTTTCTAAAACAGGTTTGATGGTTTCACTCCTTTGTTGAGCTTTCATTACCTTGTATAGGAAAAACTATGCTTTGCAGTCTGGCCTGCATTCCCTTCTTTGATATCAGTGTTTGTTGCCATGCCCTTACATGAATTCTGCACTGTAGCCGTACATAAATCGTTTTTACTTTGGAATAATATTTTGTCTCTACTTTTTAGATTTGCAGAAACTTTGCAAAGATAGAATAGAGTTTCTACATAGACCCTTGCCCAGTTTTCCCTGTACTTAGCATGTTACACCACCATGTTATATCTGTCAAAATCAAAAAACAAATATTAGTAAATCACCAATAAACTCTGCTTTACGTAGAGAGTTGCAGCCATTTTTCTACTAAAGTCCTTTTCTCTTATAGGATCCTATTGAAGACACCACATTGCATTTAATCATCACATCTCCTTAGTCTCCTCTGGTAAGTAACCATTTCTCGGATTGTTTTCTTGTATTTTATGATGTTGAGAATTTTGAGGAATGCTGGTGTTTTGTAGAATGCCTGTCAATTTGGATTTATTTGATGTTTTTCTTCATGGTTAGACTGGAGTTACAGGTTTCTGTAAAGTCTACCACAGAGGTGACATGCCCTGCTCATCACATCGTATCAAGGGGAAAATGCTATTAACATGACTTATCACTGTGCTGTTAACCTTGACCTCTTGATTAAAACCGGGTTTGCCAGGTTTCTCCACTAGTTTCCTCTTTCTGTACCTGATTCTTTGTAAGTCACTAAGTCAGCCCACACCCCAGGGAACAGTATATTTGGAATTCCTCTGTAAATGCAATTTATCTCCTTTCCTTTATTCATTTATTTAATCAATCATATATTTATATCAGCATGAGCTTATGTATATTCATTTTCTACTTTGGACTATAATCCAGTACTACAGTATTTATTTTGTTGCTCACTGTGTTCCAGCTTTGGCCACTGGGAACTTGAAATGGTTGGCTCAGACTTTTGAGTACCTAGGTTATAAAGACTGATTTTCTATCAGTAATGAAACCAGCTCAGGGGTGCCTAAACCAGAAAGAAGAAATTTATTATAGGAGCATCTCCCAGAATCTTTGAGCTAGAATATATCTCTGTCCCTGAAGGACTGGAATTAATATTTAAAATGCAGTAAAGGTCCCTAATCTTTATTCTGCTTTATTCTCCATGTCTAATTCTTTTTTTTTTTCTCCCATTGTAACCTCAGATCACATGGAGGGACAGAGTTTCTATTTCAGAACTGCTGACTTCATGTGCTAATGTTCCAGTTATATAAAAAGAGTGATAGGCCTTTTCTAAGGCCCTGCATCAAAATTATTTGGAAAAGAACAAATTTTAAAGAAGTTAAATCAATCTATGTTTGTCTTAATTATAATTTGTTTTCATAAGGCCCAACTGACAGGTGATATACTTGTTTGAATTACATCCATGGATAATAATATTTTAATGTTTGTTAGTTGCATAAATTATTTTAGCCCAATGGCAGTGTTTAGGAATAAAACAAACATGTAAATATTAAAAAAAAATATGTGGAAAAGAAATTGTGTAACTTAATTTAAATGTGAATTTCTGGCCCAAGAAGCTGTGGCCAGAAGTGTGGTGTGGATCATGAAGTCTAAACTTGGCTCCAGGGGTCCATCCGTATCTGTGTCAATATTCTAGATCAAGGAGATATTTCCTAGACAAGAGTGGATTGTTGTGAGCCATCCAGGCACCTGTAGAGGGTCCACTGTGAACATATGTGACCTTAGAATGCTGCTTCCGCTATCTTAAATGCAGTTTTACCTTTGATCTGCACAGAAGACTCCACATCCAATGTTACTTCTAAGATATCATCTCTGTCCAACTATTTCTCATAGTTACTCTCACGTGATCACCTACAAAATTTTTTTATTAAGTATGTTTATTATACAGTATCTCTATACATATTTTTTCTCAAGATCCTAGGTCTCTTGAGGAAGTTTTCCTGTGTAGTTCATCTTAACATCTCTAAGATCTAATTCAGTTTCTAGCATGTTATAGATTAAATGAATGGTTTTTGAATAATAAATGACTAGGATATTTATTAAACTATGGTAGGGCTGAAGGCACTGAAATGAAAGTTCAAAATTTATGAACTTTCGTTAAAAGCATATTAATATTTGGTGATAAAACAGTTTAAGAGACCATTTTCTCTCTGACACTCCCCACAAAGAAGCCTTAGAAAGTAGGATGCCTTAAAAGAAAACCGCAGCTCTTCAGTGATGGGAAGAATTGGGAAGATTCAAAGGCAAATAAGCTGAACAAATTTTCGAGAGAGAAGTGGAAGTGAAAGAAAGTGGAACACAGAGTATTAATTTGCAGGGCCTAATTCAATCAGCAGGAAAAGATTCCTCAAATGTATTTGTAGGAGACAGACGGTAAAAGGAAAATTGGTTTGATGAAAAATGAGAATGGGGAATTAGAGACATAGGCTACGCGAAGGGAAATTTGTTCGACAGCGGCATTTTGCTTTGATTTTCACAGATCTAAGGGGAGATAAGGGATCACTTAGAAACCATTGCTCATGCTTTAAAATAGACAAGCCACAGCTGAAGATGGGTAAATGACTAAGAAGTTGGCAGTTGAAAGAAACACATTCAAACTCTACCATATCTGTCTAGACTCATTGAATTAACGTTGGCGGCCCTCACCTCCGACACTCGTACTTGGTCTATCTGGTTTCTTGGCTTTGTAGTCACCTATCAATAATCCAGTGTGGTCTGAGGATTCCCAGTTGGAATTCTCAACCTGCTGTGTTTTACCTAAGAACATAATGCTGCACTGAGAAGAGGACAGATAGGTGAGTTAGAGGAACTGAAGGTCTAGCTTTGAGTTGGAGATAGGAGTTTGGATTACAATAGCGTGGCATTTAATGTTAAAACATTGATGGTAGAGGTTAGCTAACAAAATCTTACTTAGTAAAATGAGCAATAGGTCAAAGGGAAATTAAGGGGAGTCCTTGCACTTTAGGATCAGAAAGAGGCAGAGGGGATCAAAGTAAGAAGATTAGGGAAGAATAGGCCAGGACTGAAGAGGAGAATACAAATGTGTTATCACAGACAAGAGGAACGAGAGAGTCTCTTGTAAGAGAAGGCGGTCAACAGAGTCAAATGCTGCAGAGATTAAGTCAATTTGGTTTTAGAAAGCCCTTTATCTTGAATATTGTTATGTGCATTTATCCTGGAGAAGGAAATGGCAACCCACTCCAGGGTTCTTGCCTGGAAAATCCCATGGACAGAGGAGCCTGGCAGGCTACAGTCCATGGGGTCACAAGAGTCGGACACAACTTAGAGACTAAACTACTACTACTATGTCCATTTTTAGGGTATTAGTTTGGGCTAATTTTTGAAGAGACTCATGACTTTGCTTTGACTTTCTTTTTATTTTATTGAAATAATCTACTTTTCCAAAACCCAGACAGCAGTATTTTTGGTGTGAAGTTGCTGTGGTAACATTATCTTATATTCTTAAATTTTGTAACATATATTTGCTACTTTAGTTTTCCTAAATTTCACTACCAATCACTTTTTAAGAAGATAAGCTGGTAATGTTTACACTATGATTCTACTCCCAGTCACTACTTACTCCAGAAACTATTATGATGGTTTTTTTTTTTAGGAGGATGACATTTGAACTAAAGGAGCAGTTTGAAATTTGGCTAGGGACAAGTCTCAATTTAAATCTCAGTTTTGTCATTTCACATTTGCATGTTCTTTTACAAGTCATTTAACCTATCAGAGGCTTATTCTTCTCATTTACATATCTTTAAAAGGGGTCTAATATCTATGTCATAGAATGGTTTTGAAGATATATGTAAACATAAGTGTATAACTGAAAATATTAGTTTCTTTCTTGTTCTGTAAGTTTATATTTAATTATGTTCAATGTAAATGAGATATTGTTTGAGAAGATCAATTTTCTCTATGTTAAAAGGTTAAGTTCAGCCTGTGGTTCAAGAGAAAGTCAAAGTCTTGCCATATTCTCACATTAGCACAGAGCAGTCCTATAGTGAAACATTTGTGTTGGGTAAATACCAATTTGCGGTCATCTCATTTTGTGCTTGGTCTCTAGCACAAAATTAGGGGGAATACCACAGATAAAATTTCATATTTCCAATTACACTTATATGAATACCTTAGACACCTCCAATTAAGCAGTCGCTTCTTCCATAGTTTGCCTACTGAGAACATTGAACACCAGAAATTAAAACGTCTTTAAATGTCATTTCTCTAAGATTCTCTAGAGACAGTACATGGAGGGGGTTTTTCCGCCGCATAAATATGATTTGAATTCCTTTGCTAAAGTTGGCTTTCACTGCCTGTCACTGACTATCAAAATAAACTTGTACATCATTTTCTTCAAGAGAAGGAACGTCACAAGACACCTGCTTCAGGCAGAACCTTACGTATCTTAATACATACTTGGGTCTTAATCACTGACTCCCTAACTTCATATTAACACCATATAGGAATGTTGACTGTATTAAGGGATGAATTTATTTGATAGCTTCAAATCTGGTTCACTATCGCAGAACCCCAAGTTCCTTTATAGTATTATCTCCTACAGAAAACCTTCTCTGACCTAATTTCCCAACTCTGCTCCTCTCCCCCAATGAAGCTTAATTGCCTCTAAGTCTCCTCTGTATATCTTATCATGGCACTTATTCATCCCACTGTACTTTGTATGTTTCCATGACTCCCTCTACTAGCGATGTCTGCCTTGAGATAAGGTGCTGTCTTTCTAATCTATATGTCTGTATCCCTTTGTCCAAAATTCCTATGGAGTAGGCATGCATTAAATATAAGTTGATGACTCAACAAATGCACTGAGTTCTTATTGGACTTCTGATCCTATGATATTTGATATTTATATGTTTCCACCAACACTCATCTTTGACCCAGACATCAACAGAAATGCTTCACTCTCGCTCTCTTGGTTCAACAGTGACCTCTTCTTTCTTCCTGTTTTCAGCATACTTTAGAAAGTGCCCATACTCATGCTCATTTTTATATTACTCTGAAGATATTTTAGGATACTTTTGCTAGAAACATTAAGGTCATCTAGCTTCTAAAATAACCCACTTGGGAACAGGACATCTGAAGCTAGAAGATCAAGGTCAAATATTATTTTCTTCTTCTATAAAACTTTTCTTGACTTTCCAAGGAGTGTTCAGTTCATGTTCATTTTTACTCTGAAGATATTTTAGGATACTTTTGCTAGAAACATTAAGGTATTTGTCTAGCTTCTAAAATAACCCACTTGGGAACAGGACATCTGAAGGTTGAAGATCAAGGTCAAATATTATTTTCTTGTTCTATAAAACTTTTCTTGACTTTCCAAGGAGTGTTCAGCAGTTGAGTTCAGTCTCTCAGTCATGTCCGACTCTTAGCGACCCCATGGACTGCAGCATGCAGGCTTCCCTGTCCTTCACCAACTCCCAGAGCTTGCTCAAACTCATGTCCATCAAGTCGGTAATGCCATTCGACCATCTTGTCCTCTGTCATCCCCTTCTCCTCCTGCCTTCAATCTTTCCCAGCATCAGGGTCTTCTCTAATGAGTCAGCTCTTTGCATCAGGTGGCCAAAGTATTGGAGCTTCAGCTTCATCATCAGTCTTGCCAATGAATATTCAGGATTAATTTCCTTTAGGATGGACTGGTTTGATCTCCTTGCAGTCCAAGGAGTGTTAGACCTCTTGAATTTTATTCACCTTCTCTTATAAAAATTAACTCGACATGGTTTAGTTCATTCACACTGACTAGGAGCTGCCTAAGGACAGTGTCTTTTTCTCTTACTCATGTTGAGTATCGCTTTCTAAAACTTTGCACATATTTTCCCCTCTGAATAGAACACTCTATTCAAAACCCTCTACCATTACCACTTCCTACCCTATTTCAGTTTCAGTACAAACACTCATACTTTTTTGGGTAACCCCTAAGGATTCTATGACTGCCTTCACCCGTCATGCTATATGGGTGTATTTATTATGGTGTATTTAAATGGTATATTTTATTTTCGATACTAACCTGTGAAGTCTTTACGGTTAACAATTGGGTCTTGTTCTCCTTTTTGTGCCCCATGTCTAGTCTAAGCCTGAACAGAGTAGATAATGAATACAAATACTTAAAATATAAATGTCCCACTCTGCCATTCTTTAGGGCAAATATCTAATCAATTATTGACCAAGCAGTAAATCCTTCCAGCCAGCTTTGCATATTGGTAACTCTTCTTGGCCTATTGGTATTAGGTATATACCTATACCTAAACTTCATTAAGTGAGCTCATTGCTATGGAGATTTCTGGAAAAGCTTTATAGCTGTAGTTTGGGGTTAGGGTTCAGTGAGAACCCTAACAATGGGAACATAGCAGTTACATGTTATAAGACTACTATTGATTGGGTTTCAAGAGAAAGTCTGTTAACCCTCGCATTTCCTTTGCTGGGAGAACTGCTTTGTAGATTGGTATAATTCAATGGTGGAATGAGTTGGCTCAGAAATTTAGTTCCATAGAGTAGAAGTAAAAAAAGGTACAATTGTAAAGTGCCTGCAGGCTGTGTCTGCTGTGTCTACTGTGTCAGTGATCCTCTGGTGACAGCCAGAGGTGACTAATGGCCTCCTGAGATTTATCAAATGTTATCTGTGATGTGAGCAGAAGCTTTTAAAGAACACTGACAAGTGTTTATTTCCTTTTGGTCACTTGTTTCCTTAGAGTCAAGCTCTCTCTCACACCAAGAGTTTGAGTTGTTTGGTGGAGAGCTTGACTGTATTGTTATTTAGATGAGACCTTCAGGGAACAAAGGACCCTGATGATGGGAAAGACTGAAGGCAGGAGGAGAAGGGAATGACAGAGGATGAGATGGTTGGATGGCATCAAATACTCTATGGACATGAGCTTGAGTCAGCTCCGGGAGTTGGTGATGGACAGGGAAGCCTGACAACTGCAGTCCAGTTCAGTTCACTTCAGTTCAGTTGCTCAGTTGTGTCTGACTCTTTGTGACCCCATGAATCGCAGCATGCCAGGCCTCCCTGTCCATCACCATCTCCCAGAGTTCACTCAAACTCATGTCCATTGAGTCGGTGATGCCATCCAGCCATCTCATCCTCTGTCGTCCCCTTCTCCTCCTGCCCCCAATCCCTCCCAACATCAGTCTTTTCCAATGAGTCAACTCTTCGCATGAGGTGGCCAAAGTACTGGAGTTTCAGCTTTAGCATCATTCCTTCCAAAGAAATCCCATGGCTGATCTCCTTCAGAATGGACTGGTTGGATCTCCTTACAGTCCAAGGGACTCTCAAGAGTCTTCTCCAACACCACACTTCAAAAGCATCAATTCTTCAGCGCTCAGCCTTCTTCACAGTCCAACTCTCACATCCATACATGACCACAGGAAAAACCATAACCTTGACTAGACGGAACTTTGTTGGCAAAGTAATGTCTCTGCTTTTTAATATGCTGTCTAGGTTGGTCATAACTTTCCTTCCAAGGAGTAAGCATCTTTTAATTTCATGGCTGCAGTCACCATCTGCAGTGATTTTGGAGCCCCCAAAAATAAAGTCTGATACTGTTTCCACTGTTTCCCCATCTATTTCCCATGAAGTGATGGGACCAGAGGCCATGATCTTAGTTTTCTAAATGTTGAGCTTTAAGCTAATATTAATAATCATCATATCCATAACCACATACTCATACCCACACATATACCCACCCACCTTCATTTTTATATATATATATTTTTTTCTCATAATGGACACTAATATTGAAAAGCAGAGTTTTTTTATCATGTAAATTCAGTAAAGCTTTAGTGTTCTTAGTTTGATCTTTCCATTAATTCATTCAACAAATGTTAATGAAGGCCTACTATGGTAGGTACTAGTGATGAAATGACAATTTAGTTTATGATCCAGTAGAAGATACAAAAAAGAAATAATCTAATTACAATGCTTGATAAGAGCTGCCCCAACAGTTTGTTCCCTTGCTGAAGCACAAACCTGAACACTGAGCTGTGAATTACTAAGATAGTGAATGATGTTAGTCTTTCACATCCCACTGCTGCTGGGTTGTTCTCTCATTTTCCTTGCTGTTGCTGCTGCTAAGTCGCTTCAGTCGTGTCCGACTCTGGGAGACCCCATAGATGGCAGCCCACCAGGCTCCCCCATTCCTGGGATTCTCCAGGCAAGAACACTGGAGTGGGTTGCCATTTCCTTCTCCAATGCATGAAAGTGAAAAGTGAAAGTGAAGTCGCTCAGTCGTGTCCGACTCTTAGCAACCCCATAGATGGCAGCCCACCAGGCTCCCCCATCCCTGGGATTCTCCAGGCAAGAACACTGGAGTGGGTTGCCATTTCCTTCTCCAATGCATGAAAGTGAAAAGTGAAAGTGAAGTCGCTTAGTCATGTCTGACTCTTAGCGACCCCATGGAATGCAGCCCACCAGGCTCCTCCATCCATGGGATTTTCCAGGCGAGAGTACTGGAGTGGGGTGCCATTGCCTTCTCCTTACATACTAATAAATTCTCCTAAGTTTGTAAAAATATTTTATTAAATATTACTGACAAGGGAGAGATAAAACTTTGGTAAATGTTGAGATCTGTGGTTAAAATTTGAAGCTGTGCCAGGGAACTCATTACTCTCAACAGAAATGTAATTTGAGGTAAAAGAGAAAGCCTGAAAATTCACCACTTATAAATTTAGGAGTTCATGAAGGTTCCAGAGTATAAGTATGATGACTCTGAAGATAGCATCCAGGGTCTACTATAAGAAAGGCAAATTAACAGCCACTCATTTTTTGTCTTCTCAAAACAAGTTGCCCATGAGATCACAGTAGAAAAGACTTAACAATAATGATAGATTTTACTCTTGAGAGTGTCCAGGCACTATTGGCCTAAAATATACTACAGTAGCTGACAATTTCTTCTCTGGGTTTTGCTAGCCATTTGGGTATTTAGCCAAAGAAGTGGGTATAGGTCTCTTCTGATAGTAGCCATTGAGCTTTTGAGGATTTTATTACAAAGCAATAATAACTTGAAATATATTTTAAGACCAGATAATAACTCTAGCTCTGATCCTGCTGTTCACATATTATGCAAAATTCTGGTAAAGCCAGTATATTTGTACCCTTCCACAAATGACAAGTATTAACTCTGAAAAAACACTAAAACAAGCTAAAAAAAAAAAAAAGATACAGAGGAACTTGAGACCAACCAAAAGCAGACACATATGACAAAATTGTCCTCAGCAGTTGAATAAATATACAAAATAGCCAATGGTCCATACACCAAAATGGACCCTATGATAGGCCATACAAAGTCTCAATACATTTAAAAATATTGAAAATACAAATACTATAAAATAAATTGCATCAAAGCAAAAAGATATTCTGAAAATTTCTAAGTATTGGCGTATTAACCAATGTTGTTTTAAATAATTCATGGATTAAAGAAATCAGAAGGGAAACTAGAAAATAGTTCAAACTGAATGGTAGTAAAGACACAGTTTACCAAGTTCTGTGGTATGTAACCAATCAGACTTCAGAGAGAATTTTAAATGTTTATGTTAGCAATTTGGAGAGAAATTTATAGTTTTAAATGTTTATGTATTCCAAGAAAGTTATACAACAAAAGATCTAAAGTTCTACCTTTAGCTAGGGGAAAAAAAAGGCAAAGTAAACTCCAAATAGGTAAGGAGAAGGAAGTAATAAATGTAAGAGCAGAAGTCAATGAAATATAAAACACAAAATGTTTATGTATAACCGAAACACTGCCATACACCTGAATCTAACACAAAATTGTAAATCAACTATAGTTCAATATAAAATAAAAAGTTAAAAAGTTGAGATTAAAAAAAAACAAAACCCCCAGTAGATAAACAAAGTTAAGCCTTCTGCATAGCTAGAGTTTAACCGTGCAATCAATGCTGGCAGTAAAGAATCTGGGAAGAAATGCTTTCCCGGTTTCCATCTGTGGCCAGTAAGAGCTTAGAAGGGTAGAAATGGTGCTAAGGACAGGTGCATGTGTCTGGAGAAGAGCTGTCTCAGTGACATACTCTAGGCTGGTACCAACTCAAGCAGCACAGGGAATTTCTTTTGAAATTTATAATGTCTTCAGCTTTTGGTGCTTTGTTATGTGAAAGTGTTAGTTGCTCAGTCGTGTCTGACTCTTGGTGACCCCATGGACTGTAGCCCACCAGGTTCCACTGTTCACAAATTTTCCCAGGCAAGAATCCTGGAGTGGGTTACCATTCCCTTCTCCAGGGCCAATCCAGGAATCACATTGCAGCCAGATTCTTTACCAACTGAGCCACCAGAGAAACCTGTAGTGCTTAGTTAGGCACATAGAAATCAGTGGTTACTTACTTAATGAATGGCTAGATATTAATAATAAGGAGGGTTGTTTCCATAAAATTCTATTGATATGTCTTTCTTGGTTAAAGAAATAAGATAGAAGTCATGGGCCTGGGAAACTGTGTGTGACTGTAACTGATTATGGATTTGAAATTTTGATCTTCTGTTCTCGCCTAATGTTCTTGCCTAACATTGGTTGATATATTTAACAGAAGATGTGACATTTCTATTATTACCAAGAAATGTTAAGTGGAAAGATATTCTGGGAAATAGACTGTCCATAGGTAATCAAAATTACATGAAGCCAAGATGTCCCAGTTGCTAATTATATAGTTATTATGAAATATAATTTGATTCAAATATATTACTTTGTAATTGGAAAATACAGTCTTATTAAGTTTCAGGCAGTGAAATCTTACTTTTAAGATGGTATATCCATGGAAGAATCATTCATAACAATTCTCATTATGACTTTTTCATTTATAAAGCCTTTCACCACAAAATAGTAGGTTTTCAGTTTCATTAAAGAAAGATTTCCTCTAATAGAATTCATGTGCTATATTGTATAAGTTGGGGACATTGAGAGAAAGCAAAGTGACATGTGATTTCAGTTGTAAAAAGTTATTGATAAGAACACTTATCATGAGATCTATCACCTTAACAAATCTTTAAGTGTATAATACAATATTGTGAATTCTAGGTACAGTGTATTATTAATAGTATAGCAGATTTCTAGAACTTATTCATCTTGCAAAGTTGAGACTTCATGCTCATTTCTCCCCTTTCCCCATGACACTTGCCTTAGCAATTATTTCATCTGATATAACACCAAAAGCAAAGGTAGCAAAATCCAAAATATACAAATGGGACTTTCCCATAATGGCTAAACTATTTCATGTTCTCATCAGCACTGTCTCACTAATCCAGCCTCTCTGCATGCCTGCCAGTATTTGCTGTTGTCACTGTTTTCTGTTCTAGCTCTCCTAATATTTACATAGTGCCATTTCATCTTGGTTTTAATTTGCACTTCCTTGTCACACTGTTTATTTAACTCATATGCAGAGTACATCATGAGAAACGCTGGACTGGAAGAAACACAAGCTGGAATCAAGATTGCCGGGAGAAATATCAATAACCTCAGATATGCAGATGACACCACCCTTATGGCAGAAAATGAAGAGGAACTAAAAAGCCTCTTGATGAAAGTGAAAGTGGAGAGTGAAAAAGTTGGCTTAAAGCTCAACATTCAGAAAACAAAGATCATGGCATCGGTCCCACCACTTCATGGGAAATAGATGGGGAAACAGTGGAGACAGTGTCAGACTTTATTTTGGGGGGCTCCAAAATCACTGCAGATGGTGACTTCAGCCATGAAATTAAAAGATGCTTACTCCTTGGAAGGAAAGTTATGACCAACCTAGATAGCGTATTCAAAAGCAGAGACATTACTTTGCCAACAAAGGTCCGTCTAGTCAAGGCTATGGTTTTTCCTGTGGTCATGTATGGATGTGAGAGTTGGACTGTGAAGAAGGCTGAGCACTGAAGAATTGATGCTTTTGAATTGTGGTGTTGGAGAAGACTCTTGAGAGTCCCTTGGACTGCAAGGAGATCCAACCAGTCCATTCTGAAGGAGATCAGCCCTGGGATTTAGTTGGAGGGAATGATGCTGAAGCTGAAACTCTAGTCCTCTGGCCACCACATGCGAAGAGTTGACTCGTTGGAAAAGACTCTGATGCTGGGAGGGATTGGGGGCAGGAGGAGAAGGGGATGACAGAGGATGAGATGGCTGGATGGCATCACTGACTCGATGGACGTGAGTCTGAGTGAACTCGGGGAGTTGGTGAGGGACAGGGAGGCCTGGTGTGCTGCGATTCATGGGGTTGCAAAGAGTCAGACACGACTGAGTGACTGATCTGATCTGATCTGAATGTTGAACATCATTCATATGCTTCTTTGCCACCTATATGTTCCCTTTGTTGAAATATCTGTACATGTCACTTGCCTATTTTCTTACCTCTTTTTTTTTTTTTTAATACTGTTGAGTTTTGAGTGGTCTTTATATACCTAGGTACTATCCTCTGGAGGAGGGCATGGCAACCCACTCCAGTCTTCTTACCTGAAGAATCCCATGGGCAGGAGCCTGGTGGGCTATAGTCTATGGGGTCGCAAAGAGTAGGATGCTACTTAGTGACTAAACAGAGAGATCCTTTTAAAATACGTGGTTTGCAAATATTTTCTCCCAGTCAGTAACTTTTATTTTAAGCTTCTTAATAGACTTTTTCACAAAGTAAGAGATTTTAATTTAGAAGATGACTAGTTATTTATTGGTATAAAGTGCAAGAATTCTTTGCCTAGAACTTCATATCTTGCTCTCAGTTTTGAAGATTTTCTTGTATATTTTCTTTAAGTTTGATTTTTATGTTTTCCATTTATGGTTAATGCTGCATTTTGATTCAATTTTTAGATAAGGCTTGAGATTTATACAAAGGCCTGAAATAATACAAATACCTATTTCATCTTCCTACAAGTGGAATTTCACTTTCAGGCTTCAAAAAACACGTGAGAAGATGGAAGAAAGATGGCAGTGTTTATCTTGGGAACACAGCACAGTGCAGAAGCACAGGCCTTGGATTTTGATTATACAACTTAAGGTTCTGTGGTTGAAGTGAAATTCATAAAAAATGTCTTGCTTTTCAGGCTTTTTTGAGGATGTAATAGTAGCATTGATGAAAGAGACTTGTCAGTTGCCAGGTCAGTATAGATTTAAGTCATCTTCATGATTGGGTGCAGCAGATCACAAAAAGGAAAGCTGGGATGGGGTGAAGGATACAGGCTGTATTGATGTTACAGTTTATTTTACACTTTTACCCATCTCTTCATATTACCGAAATCTGTGTTCCTCATCCATCTAGAATCTAACTCTGTCTATCTGAAAACAATATAATAGACTTTTGTTTTTGGAAAATTTTTCCTGCTTCATCTGGCAATTTCCTAGATAATCTTATTAAGCACCATCAGAGGAAAGCAGATCAATAGCTAAATGTTTGCTTACATTTTCCAACAACTGAAAAGAAGGATTAAAGTGTAATTCCTATTTGAATACTTGGTAGGCAAAAAAAAATAATGCTCTTCCTCTAAAGATAGCTATACCCTGTTCCTTGAAACCTACGGTTTTTATAAATTGTATTCCATTTTGATTCAAAATTTTCCATAAATTATATTCCATTTAAAGTTATAAAATGTTGGCTATATTCCTTATGTTGTACAGTGTAACTTTGTAGCTTATTTACTTTATGTGTACTAGATGATATCTCTTAATTCTCTACCCCATCAATCATGCCCCTTCCCACTTGCATTTCCCCTCTGGTAACCACAAGTTTGTTCTCTGTATCTGTGAGTCTGTTTATCTTTGGTTTTATCTTTTATATTCCACATACAAGTGATCACATACAGTACTTGTCTCTTTCTGATTTATTTCACTAAGCACAATACCCTCCAGGTCCATCCATATTATTTCAAGTGGCAAAACTTTATTCTTTTTTTATGGCTAATATTCCATTATGTATGGGTGTGTGTGTATGTGTATACCCATCTTCTTTAGCTGTTCATCTGGTGATAGACACTTGCTGCTGCTAAGTCACTTCAGTCGTGTCCGACTCTGTGTGACCCCATAGACGGCAGCCCACCAGGCTCCCCGTCCCTGGGATTCTCCAGGCAAGAACACTGGGTGCTTCTATATTTTGGCAGTTGTAAATGATGCTGCTATGAATATTGGGGTGCATGTGTCTTTTTTAATTAATATTTTTGTATTTTTTGGTTATATACCTAGTAATGGAAGTCCTGCCTCATATGATAGTTTTCTTTTAATATGTTTTTATTTATTTATATTTTTATTTAGTTTTGACTGTGCTGGGTCTTCGTTGCTGTGCGGGCTTTTCTGTAGTTGCGTCATGGGGGGCGGGGGCTCTTCTCTAGTTGCGGTGCATGGGCTTCTCATTGAGGTGACTTCTCTTGTTGCAGAGCACGCGTTCTAGGGCATGCAGGCTTCAGTAACTGTGGGACATGGGCTCAGTAGTTGAGGCTCCTGGACTCTAAAGCACAGGCTCAGTAGCTGTGGTGTGTGGGTTTAGCTGGTCCATGGCATGTGAAATCTCGGATCAGGGTTTGAACCCATGTCTCCTGCATTGGGAAGCTGATTCTTTACCACTGAGCCACCAGGGAAGCCCCACATGGTAGTTCTAGCTTCAGTGTTTTGAGAAAACTCCATAATATTTTCCACAGTGACTGTACCAGTTTACGTCCCCACCAACAGTATAGGAAGGTTCCCTTTTCTCCACATTCTCACCATAATGTGTTATTTATGTTATTTTTGATGATAGTCTGACAGGGGTGAGGTGACATCTCATTGTGATTTTGATTTGCATTTCCCTGATGATAGTAATGTTGAGCATGTTTTCCTGCTGGCCATCTGCATGTCCTCTTTGGGAAAATGTCTATTCAATCCTTTCCATTTTTTAATTGGGTTGTTTTATTTTTCTTTTGGTGATGTGTTGTATGAGCTGCTTAAATATGTTGGATATTAACCCCTTATTGATCATATTATTTGAAAATATTTTCTCCTATTCAGTAGATTTTCTTTTCATTTTGTCAGTAATTTCCTTTGCTTTGCAAAAGCTTTTAGCTTTTTGCTTTAAGCTCCCATTTGTTTATTTTTGCTTTTGTTTCACTTGCCTCAGGAGATACATCCAGAAAAAAATTATTGGTGTGTCTTGTGTCAAAAAATATTCTGTCTATGTTTTCTTTTAGGAGTTTTACAGTTTCCAGTCTTAAATTTAGGTCTTTAACCCATCTTGAGCTTATTTTTGTATGTAGTTTGAAAAGTATGCATTGGGTAAATGGAATAAGCGGTATTTTTTTCTGTCCAGAAGACGAGCTGTGCAAAGCTTCTGAGTAGAAGTGGCATAGGAGATGGATTCTGAAGGATAATTATGTGGCTTTCATGCAGCGTCGGCAGCTTCCAGGAAGAAGGAATAGCATTTGCAAAGGCAGAAATATGTGAAACTATAAGGTGTTTTTAGGAAAGGGCTGGTTGTTTCGGTACGGATGTGTGAGTATACGTGTGAGGGGAAAAGACGCTAGCAAAGAGGTTTGTGAATAAACTTGAATTCTGCATCATTTAGATTTTATTCTGAAAGCAGTAGAAAGGGAATAATTGCAACATGAAACCTGATGTGGCCAGTTTATTATTTTATAAATGTAGCATGGACCACCGTCTGGAGGATACATTGGATGGAGGTCAAAAGGTGGTTACAAGACTCTGACCATAGTCAGGACTCCATGTAATGAGGGCTTAACAGGGCAGTCACAAAATTGAGGTAGTTTTGCAAGTCACTTTAGCAATAGTGTGACAGTTATTAATAAACTGATGGCTGATTAGTTTGGGTGGAAGATCGTAAGGGAAATAGAAATATCAAATATGTTCTGAGTAGGAGCGGCTGGGCAGATATTTGTCTTGGGATTTGTGATGAAAATTACTGTCAGAGATGCTAAGTTTGACAACAAGATATGCTGGTAAAACTTGGAGAAAGTAGCTGGATTTTGTTGCTGTTTTAGTCCCTAGGTCGTGTCCAACTTTTCACGATCCCATGGATTGTAGCCCACCAGGCTCCTCTGTCCATGGAATTCTCCAGGCAAGAATACTGGAGTGGGTTGCCATTTCCTTTTCCAGGGGATCTTGCGGACCCAGTGATCGAACCTGCGACTCCTACAATGGCAGGCAGATTCTTTACTGCTGAGCCACCAAGAAAGCCCAGCTGAATTTTAGGAATGATATTAAATCTAGGAACATGGATATGAAAATATCATTTATTATTATTATCATCTGATTCCTTAGTAATATGTGAAAAGTGAGAAACCTTTGCAATTAGATATACTTGATCTTAGAACCCAGACCTATCTCTCATTACTGGGATGCAAGTTACATTCACTTTCTTATCTGTTAATTGCGTTTCTCAGCGTTGCACATTTTTGGTGCTAGCTTTGAGCTGAAGTTCTAGGCAATGCCAAAGTTCATATTCTTTTCACCATGACAAAATACTTGATGCTTTTAAAATAAGGTCCATTCTCAAAATTCTAAGGAGCAGTCTGCTTATACACATATAGTACTGTGCACACTTCGTAAAGAACAGTTGATTTTTGGTAAAAATTTGGCCAAGTAGTGTCCAAGGCAGCAAATGGCAAGAAGCGCTGCCTGTGAGCAGTTCTGCTGTAGCTCAAAGAGGAAGGGAAGGATTTCAGCAATGGTAGGTCTCTACCTGGGCTTTGGAGAAGAACAGGATTTGGATATATGAAAAGGGGAGGCTCAGCTCTCTGGATTAAAGTCTCAGTTAAGCAAATAAGAGGTGGGTTTTACGTTATTGAGGTTCCAGGTAGGGACAGTGATGCTTTGCGGCTAGTCATGACTTGAGCAAATCGTGGGTGGAAAAATCATGACTTTTCAGAGTCTTCCTCAGGTATATGAAATATGTTGTATGCTTAAATGTACACAGCTACCCTTTACCTCGTTCTCAGAAGAAGTTTTCGGATAGTAATATTAAATATTACAAGTAGAGGAAGCATTCTAAGTACAAATAACATTTCATGCAATATCCAAAAGGATGAGGAAATACAAAGATTTGCACTGATGTTTTTAAAAAAATTATATACTTACTAAAAGGGCAAAATTAAATTTTTAGCAGAAAAACTGACAGAAAAAAATAAAGAGAGAAAGTACTCAAAGGAAATTGAAGATAATACAACCAAGGTTGCTTCCTGTGGTTGTTAGAGGTGTATATAGAGAAAAGACTATTTCACAGAGATAAGGAAATGACATTAGTGTTTTCTGATAGAGTCATCCAAATCTATTTAGTTTTTATGGCCCGATAAAGTTTCTGACCTTACAGGAGACTTCAAAGACAGATAAGTGGGTAGATAAAACACCACAATGGAATTTAATTAAAGCTATAATGAACATTGGTTTTGTATTATCTAGATGAATTTTCAGTCTCTTGAAATTTGTATAACATTGGGATATTTTACTATAGTCAGCTTCATACATTTGGCTGTGATGGTGTGTTCAAGGAACAAAGGAAACATTTTAGTCCATTTATAAGGGAAGGCCTTTATGTTCTTTGAAGCCATAGTGGGGTAAAATGAGCCAGAGACAACGTTTACAGAGTTTAAAGGTAAAAAATCATAAGATGGTACTATTTTTTATAATAGCTTTATATTATTGAATATTTTTTCTGTGCCAGGAGTATTATATTCATTAACTCATTTATCCATCATAATGATCCTGTGGGGTGAAGAGAGACTATTGTTAATGCTATTTTTAAATGGAGAAACTGAGGTCTGTTAGTAGTGATGAGCTCATCTAAGTTCACACCACTGATAAATGGCAGAGCTGAGGCTCTAGTCTGAGCTTGGATGACTTATTACAAGCTCTTAGCTATTCTGTTGTACTGTCCTGAAATTCTATGCTAGATGTTATCTAGTTCCATTTGATGGGCAGCAGTGGAGTAAAGTATGGAGCACTGGATTTAGAGTCATAAGACCTGTATTCATATTCTAGTTTTCCTACTTCACAGTTGTGTAACCATCAGCTGCATTGGATTGGATATCCACGATGGCTCAAACCCTTGTCTGGTGATTGATGCTGACTTTAGCTGGGAGCTCCAGTAGGGCTTTATGCATATGCCTTTGACTTCCAAGATGGTAATTTGTTCCTGAAATGTAAATTCCCCCAGTTCTGCTTGTCAAACTTCTATTTATTCCCGAAAACCTATGTCCTAGGCCTTCATTCCCAAACTATCAGCTTGACTTGATCTCACCATTCTTTTCCTCCTTGAATAAGCTCTTCATCTCTTTGGTGGAGCTCTCATTTTCTGCTATTGTAGGTATTGAATTAAAAGTCAGGCTACCCCAATGGACTGTAATCTCAAGGATTAAAACCAAAACTTCCTATATTTTTTCTTCAGCATCTAACTGTTGTCTCCATAGTAGGTATCCAATAAATGCTGATGAATGAACACTATTAGGTCAGCCTGTTACTAGAGTATTTTAAATTGTCAAGAGCTGATTTGTATAGCAGTTACTCTATCCAAGTAAAATCGCTTGGTCAGAGAGTGACTGAAAACACCACAAAATTACCTCATTAAAAGGAGAACAGGACTTTATAAGTCTCTTTATATTTCACTTTTTCCATTAAGGGATATACCGACAATAATATAATTTAGTTGCTTGCATAAAACTATGAAAGCTTACAAATTTTCCCAAATTCACATTATTTTCTTCATCAGCAAGATACAGCTTTATGACTAAGATTAAGGCAGCTCAGTAGAATTTGCTATAAAGTTATTTTAAGAATTATGTAAAGAGTTGGACACGACTGAGCGACTGATCTGATCTGATCTGATAGTCAACTAAATATTTTAGAAGCAATGGTGGTTTTCTTTAGCCCCCAAAATTTGCTTAAGTATACACCTAATGACTGATTTACCACTCATTCATTACAAAAACATTGTTGGATGCCTGTTTATGTACTAAGTCATAAGGATAGAGATTAAAATTGAAGAACCAATTATTTTCAAAAACACACTGTGATAATGATTTGTAAATGAATATGGAGAGAAACAATGGAAAAGTAGGAGATAAAAGAAACAACAGAGATAGCTAGTATAAATGAAATAAATGACAAAAACGGGACATGGTTCTTCTTGAATGTTTAGGGGGATGCTTCAGAGATGATGAAATAATTGAGCTCTGTCTTGAAAAATGAGTAGCAACTACTAGAAAGAATGAAGTTGTGGAGGGAAAATAAGATTCAAGAGTGGACAGCAAGGAGAGACATAGAATTACAGACAGTCTGCTCATGGCATTGTATCTTTAATTTGGGAAGCCATGGGAAACTTGGGGGAAGGAGCGTGCCATGATCCGAAGGTCATTTCCAGAGGCAGATACAGATATATTAGGGAAAAACAGTCACAGGAGATGCCAGAGGAAGAGGGACCAATTAGAAGTTTATTAAGATATTTTAGGCCAGTGGGTATAGAAGATATGAATCCAGACAGGATCTGTGGGAATGGTGAAGTAAGGTTAGGTAACAGATACAGCAAAATGGGAATCCATGAAATGTTTTATCAGACAGCAGAGCGACAGGACAGGGAGTGGGAGAAATAGCATATTTTGTGTTAAGCTATGAATCTTGGTGATTGGGGAGACAGTAGTAGTATTAGCATAGATGCCACAGGAAGAACAGGGAAAAGTAGAGACAAGTTCTGTTTTAGAAAACACGTTTGGAACACACACCAGTAGCCATGCTTTGGTTGTTGCCAGAGATGTTCTACAGCTTCACTGAGAAGCCAACGCTTCCTACCTTCTGCATCCAAGCAGTGAACATCTTTGGAAACCGGTCCCTGAATTTTAGGTAAACCCAGATGTTAAGCCAGTTGGAGCATATTGCACTAGGAATTCACATTTTATCTTTAATTGACACACAATGGCAGCAAATAACATAATTTGCATTCTGGTAGTGAAGCCAAGCCAGTGCTGATTTGGAGACAATAGTTAGGAATCTCTGTCTGGACACAAAGTCTTTTGCCCAAACAAATGAGCGCAGATGTAGCAGGCAATCTTTAGTGACTAATAATGCCTCCTTTCAGATCCCGAGCGGAGTTTGTTTGCTTGTTCATTGTTTTCTTCTTTTCTGATTTTGTCATGTTTTATGACATCACAATCCCTATTCCAGCTGCAGGAGAATCAAAGCACAGTTAATCAAGTAGAAAATGTACATTCAGACTCACAAAATAAATCCAAACAGATAGACAAACAAACAAAAACACTGTTATACGTGTACCAGGATTGGAAGAAAATGTTTCTCTCCTGGGCTGGGATGAACTGCCATTGTTCTCTGTTGTATTACTCTGTTAAAAAAACAGTATCACTGAACAAGAAGAAAACAAAAATGCACAACCTTACAATGATATTTCCTAGTATTATTATAATGAAATAAATATCTTAATTGCTGAGATTGATAATAGAAATGATAATTCAAATGTATATAAATCTACCTTTATTCCATTAGGAAATGGCTGCTGACTTTCCCAGTGGTCCCCATCTGGAATCATTGCTAACTCTCCCTGAAAATCCAGCTTATCTTGTTCTTGAATGGGTCCTGATGAGTGTGGAAGTAGATTTTTCAATTGCTCAGCAGCCTCAGGCCTTTCTTATGATAGAATATGGAGTTTTGGTATTGCCCAGATTTTTGGTAACATAAGTTTCAAGGGACATGGTCACAGTGACAAAGAAGGTTGGTTTTTGTAAACCATTTGTGAGTCCCCCTTGTGCCACCATTTGCCCCATGCAAGTTCCCTTCTGCCTTGGCTACTCTGCCTAGCACTCCCCAATGTGTCTCCTGCCTTCCTTCCCCACATAGGCATGTCTGTGGCTATGGAAACTAGAGCTGAGTCCCACTGCGGGAGCCTGCACGTGCTTCAGAATCAACCCTTGTTTTCTCCCCATCATCTACTTCGAACCTCCTCTCATGTGGCTTGGGTCCCAACTGTTAGGGTTTACCCACCCTATTTGGGATGATGACTCAATGAGTTACCCTACGGGTTAGTGATTATCTCTTGACTCTGCTTCAGTGCAGATGGCAATACCTTGATCTAATGACCACCTGGCCAGGTCTATGCAACCTCCCTCCCTGATTCCCAGAAAAGAAGAACAGTCATACAGGATCCCTCCCTACCAAGCCTCAGAGTCAAGGATGCCTGCCTTCCTCAAGAGATCTCTCTCTTTCATGACTTTGGATCCTGCTCTCAAATCACTTCCCTTCCCTCCCCAGCCTATGTTATACATGTCTCAGTTCAGTTCAGTTCAGTCACTCAGTTGTGTCCAACTCCTTGTGACCCCATGGACTGCAGCACACCAGGCCTCCCTGTCCATCACCAACTTCTGGAGTTTACTCAAACTCATGTCCATTGAGTCAGTGATGCCATCCAACCATCTCATCCTCTGTCGTCCCCTTCTCCTCCAGCCCTCAATCATTCCCAGCATCAGGGTCTTTTCAAAAGAGTTGGTTCTTCGCATCAGGTGGCCAAAGTATTGGAGCTTCATTTCAGGATCAGTCCTTCAAATGAATATTCAGGACTGATCTCCTTTAGGATTGACCGACAGGATCTCCTTGCAGTCCAAGGGACTCTCAAAAGTCTTCTCTACTACCACAGTTCAAAAGCATCAATTCTTCAGTGCTCAGTTTTCTTTATAGTCCAACTCTCACATCTATACATGACTACTGGAAAAACCATAGCCTTGCCTAGATGGATCTTTGTTGGTAAAGCAACGTCTTACTTTTCTGAATGTTCAGCTTTAAGCCAACTTTTTCACTCTCCTCTTTCACTTTCATCAAGAGGCTTTTTAGTTCCTCTTCACTTTCTGCCATAAGGGTGGTGTCATCTGCATATCTGAGGTTATTGATATTTCTCCCAGCAATCTTGACTCCAGCTTGTGCTTCATCCAGCCCAGCGTTTCTCATGATGTACTCTGCATATAAGTTAAATAAGCAGGGTGACAATATACAGCCTTGAGGTACTCCTTTCCCTATTTGGAATCAATCTGTTGTTTCATGTCCAGTTCTAACTGTTGCTTCTTGACCTGCATACAGATTTCTCAAGAGGCAGGTCAGGTGGTCTGGTATTCCCATCTCTTTCAGAATTTTCCAGAGTTTGTTGTGGTCTACACAGTCAAAGGCTTTGGACATGTCTGATACCCTATAAATACACTGCTACTCATTTGCCTCTGTTACCAGTTCTGATTTTCTTTCTAAACTCAGTTAGAGGTAATGGAAACAGCATTATTCTTTGTAGTCAGAAACACATGAGTTAAAATTTTAGAATTTTATTACCTATATCCCCTTGGAAGATTTTTTTGTTTTGTTTTGTCTGTGAAGCAGCTTCCTCATCTATTAAATAGAAAATAGTATTTCTAAACTAGACCAGCAGGCAGATCATTTCCTCTGAATGACCATATCCTTTACTGGATAAAATAATTGAGTTGATGGGTTGTTTGATATAGGCCCAGTCTTAGTTCCAAATTGTTTATCTATCTCTTCTTCAAACTAAGGTACAAATCATAGAATCTCAGAATTGGAAAGATATTTAAACAGTATTATAACTCATAGTCAATTCAATATATGAATCCTAGCTGAAACATCTCTGCCAAATGTCTGTCATCCTCCATGGAAACACTCAGCATCTGGAAACTCATTGCTTAATATGTACAAAGTATTTTCTCACAGTGGATCAAAATCTGTATCCCTGATTATAAAATTTTTATTTTTAGTTATATTTTTATTAGTATATTGAAAAATTCCTTTCCACCTAGTTTGTTGTTGTTGTTGTTATTGTTGTTATTTCTTTTTTATTCATTATGTGTGCATTAGGCAAACCTGGCTTGGAAATAAGAGTTCCCCCTAGAAATCACTCTTGATTGCTTGTTGAGTTTGCTATTTGTGTTTTTCACTTTAATAACTATGTGAACCATTCTCAGGGGAGTGGAAAAAAATCATCAAAAAGTGTGTTTTAAATATTCAATATACAAAGCCATCTGTTGTACCCAGAAGAAACAGGATTGATGGACAGGACATAGGGAATTACTCTTTCATAAATGAATCCCCAAAGATTAGACTTCCAAAGAGCAAACCACTTTTTCTGCTGTTTCCTGATGGGATCTGCAAGTTTGTTTTGCCACAACTCTGAGAGCTGAGGGATTTGTAAGGTAGTCATTGAACTTGTCAATCAGAATTTAATAAAAATGAATGAACTTATAGAGAAGCAAAAGGAAAGAGGAAAACATTAATAGAATCTTAAAACTCTAGAATGTTAAGTAGCAGTTAATGGGGTCCAAGTTTAATTTATATATACATGCACTTTAAAAACAAGTTTTGGTCTCTGCTCTTGAGTACTTTCCCTGGCAGGGAGCTAAGCTCTCATTTGTAGGCAGATTCACTGCTGAATAACTCTGATTACACTAAAATTTTATCTTTGTTGAAATGTCATGTGGCTGTCCTTCATTTCTATTTCTAAGATCTATTTCTTTATACTAAGTCATTCATTCATGTATGCATGATGTGTTTTTTCCTTGCACAATTTGTCAAGTTCCCATTCTGTCCAAGCTCCCCTCCTAAATCCAAGGATGCAATAGAAAACAACATAGTACTTTTTTATCCTGACATAGGATGTGGAATATAGTGGGTGAATCAACAGTGATTGCAAAATCACATAACAGGTATAAAGTTTCAAATTGTAGTAAGTGCTATAAAGTTAAATTAGAGGAGTTTTGTGAGATCATATAACAGAAAAAAAAATAACCAATTCTGGTGGTTGTAGTACTCATCAAAGTAGTGCTGGTGGACAAGACACTTCCTGAAGAAATGATATTTGAATTGGGAAGTAAAGAGGGAGTTGTTTTTAGATTTAGTTTTCAATTTTATGGCACACTGGGTCTTCATTGCTGTGCATAGGCTTTCTCTAGTTGTGGTGAGCGGGCCCACTCTCCAGCTGTGGTACAGGGGCTTCTCGTTGCAAAGTGTTCTCTTGTGGCACATGGGCTCCAGGCACATGGCTCCGTAGTTGCAGCACGTGAGCTCTAGAGTGAGGACTCAGTGGTTGCGGTGTATGGGCTTAGTTGCCACCTGGCATGTGGGATCTCCCCAGATCAGGTATCAAACCCATGTCCCCTGCACTGGCAGGCAGATTCTTAATCGCTGGGCTACAGGGAAGCCTGAATGAGTTGTTTTTAACAAGACTGAGGGGTAGGGATAATGAAAAGCTAGCTTTTCTGGACAGGGAGTGATATGTGAGAAGAGTTTGATGAGCAGGACGAGCTCAGGGTTAGGACTAGGATAGCTGCCCTTCCCCACGGTAGCGCATTGCTGACCTCTCTTAATCTTCTTGCCTTATATGTCTCTGGGTCCTTGAGCCATTTCTCACATGACATGAACCCCAAAACTGTCACCCCTCTTTCTGTTCTCCTTTGGCCATGCTCCAGCTTGGCTTTGTCTCTTTTCCACACGCTCCCAACAACACAGCAGCACAGAAATAAGTCATGTAGGTGTGTTAGGGGATAAAACAATGTCCGTGAATCCCCAACAGAGGATAGAGGAAGTTTCAGCTGAACTTTTACAAAAAATATCAGGCTACTGAAGAGTTATTGGAGTAATCCCAGAAATCCTACTAGGCTGTAAGACAGATGCTATCCTGTAAGCTTCTCTACTTCCCCTCCTCCTATCAGTAGTATTTCAAAAGGTGAAAAAGGAGCAAAGCTGATAGATTTGGAATCAGTCTTTATATGGCTTTGGGCAGCAGAAATAGCATTTTGATATGGGACAAAAGAGCTCTTTTATCTATTTCTACAAGCTCTACATTATAACAATATCTTTTTTGGTATCTCATCTCTTTTCTCTCAACTTGAAGTTCCTTGGGATCTATTTTTCTTCCTAAATAGTTTTCACCCTAGACTGGAAAATGTCACCATTGGCGATGGATTTTCCCATGTGGACAAAGTGCCGAGCAACTCCCAAAGTGCCCCAGAGGCTTTAGCCTAAAGGATAAACGGCAATATCTGAAGGGGAGAGAGTTGATCCTGTAAATAAATTTGACTGGCATTAAGTATTTAACGTGGTGTTTGGCTCCATGAGGGCAGTCCATTAAATGCATAATGGCATAGTATCCGTTTGGGCTTTAATGTCAGTCTGACAAGCATCAACCAGGCTGCATGGCATTAAACTGTAAGTGACAAGTTCTGATAGACCTGTCAGCTTGAGATGTTTTACTTTAAAGCAAACAGAAAAGACTGCAGATTCTTTTATTAAAAAAGTAATATCCATTTGGGGAAGAGAGGGTAGCGGGTATGATATAGTCCAAGGAATAGGGCTTTGGAATCAACCAGACCTGGGTTAGAGTTAGTGGCCCTGTCAATTACTGCTGTGGATTTATTGAGCAAATTCCTTCACCTACCTGAGTCTCAATTCACTAATGAGTAAAATGGGAATAATGTATATTTTGGGCTTGCCTTAGATAAGGTTCCCCAGGAAAAAATCTCTGGGACATAAATGTATATTCAGGTCATTTACTGGGAAGGGTTTTTGGGGAAAGTAGCTACAGTGGAGTTAGGGAACTGGGATTGGGCTAAGAGAAACATTAGACATTCTTCTCTTCCTTTAATAATTTGCAGTACAGCCATTGACATGAATTTATTCAGTTCAGTTCAGTCACTCAGTCGTGTCCGACTCTTTGTGACCCCATGGAGTCCAGCATGCCAAGCTTCCCTATCTATCACCAATTCCCGGAGCTTGCTTAAACTCATGTCCATTGAGTCGGTGATGCCATCCAACCGTCTTATCCTCTGTCGTCCCCTTCTCTTGCTGTCTTCAATCTTTCCCAGCATCAGGGTTTTTCCCAATGAGTCAGTTTTTTGCATCACATGGCCAAAGTATTGGAGCTTCAGCTTCAGCATCAGTCCTTCCAATTAATATCCACACTTAATTTCCTTTAGGATTGACTGGTTTGATCTCCTTGTAGTCCAAGTTACTCTCAAGAGTCTTCTGCAACACCATAGTTCAAAAGATTCAATTCTTAGGCACTCAGCTTTCTTTATAATCCAATATAATTTCGCATCCATGCATGACTACTGGAAAAACCATAGCTTTGACTAGATGGACCTTTGTCAGCAAAGTAATGTTTCTGCTTTTTAATATGCTGTCTAGGTTGATTATAGCTTTCCTTTCAAGGAGCAAGTGTCTTTTAATTTCATAGCCACAGTTACTGTCTGCAGTGATTTTGGAGCCCCCCAAAATTAAGTCTCTCAGTGCTTCCATTGTTTCCCCATCTATTTGCCATGAAGTGATAGGCCTGGATGCCATGATCTTCATTTTTTGAATGCTGAGTTTTAAGCCAACTTTTTCATTCTCCTCTTTCACTTTCATGAAAAGGCTCTTTAGTTCCTCTTCACTTTCTGCCATAAGAGTGGTGTCATCTGCATGTCTGAGGTTATTGAGACTTCTCCCAGGAATCTTGACTCCAGCTTGTGCTTCATCTAGCCCAGCATTTCGCATGATGTACTCTGCATATAAGTTAAATAAGCAGGGTGACAATATACAGCCTTGACGTACTCCTTTTCCTATTTGGAACCAGTCTGTTGTTCCATGTCCACTTCTAACTATCACTTATTGACCTACATACAGATTTCTCAGGAGGCAGGTCAGGGGTCTAGTATTCCTATCTCTTTCAGAATTTTCAGAGTTTGTTGTGATCCACACAGTCAAAGGCTTTGGCATAGTCACTAAAGCAAATAGATGTTTTTCTGGAACTCTCTTGCCTTTTCGATGATCCAGCAGATGTTGGCAATTTGATCTCTGGTTCCTCTGCCTTTTCTAAATCCAGCTAGAACATCTGGAAGTTCAGAGTTCACATGCTGTTGAAGCCTGGCTTGGAGAATTTTGAGCATTATGTTGTGTGAGATGAGTGCAATTGTGCTGTAGTTTGAACAGTGTTTGACATTACACTTCTTTGGGATTGGAATGAAAACTGACCCTTTTCCAGTCCTCTGGTCACTGCTGAGTTTTCCAGATTTGCTGGCATATTGAATGAAGCACTTTCACAGCATCATCTTTTAGGATATGAAATGGCTCAACTGGAATTCCATCACCTCCACTAGCTTTGTTCATGGTGATGGTTCCTAAGGCCCACTTGACTTCGCTTTCCAGAATGTCTGGCTCTGGGTGAGTGATCACACCATTGTTGTTTTCTGAGTCATGAAGATCTTTTTTGTATAGTTCTTCTGTGTATTCTTGCCACCTCTTCTTAATACCTTCTGCTTCTGTTAGGTCCATACCATTTCTTTCCTTTATTGTGCCCATCTTTGTTAATCTGAAAAGCAATCATTAAGCACTTCTCTAGAAACATAGAACTGTCCTAGAAGCAGAATCTAAGATGGAACTTTGAGTGCAGGTGGCTTATTGGGGAGTGGTCTTATGTATACCACCTGTAAGAAAAGTGGATTATCGGAACAGCATGTTGATCTACAGTGTAGTTGCAGCAGAGACCTCAGTTGATCCTGTGGAATGCTGTCACACAAATATGGCTTTTCACAAGTGCCTCACATTTCAAAGGTGTCTCACATAGGAGCAAGAGATCTGGGTCTTGGTTCAACTGCTTCAGTAGCTCACTGGATGCAGACTGCCTTTGAGTGTGTAACTCTGGGTAAGGCTACTTCTTTGGGACAAGAGCAGTTTCTAGGGAGGGACTCAACTGTGAGCTATAAGCAGACCACATATATGACAGCCAGGTGGTGAATGCATTGGTTTTGAATAGCCTTTCCCTTGTACATTTGGATCCACTTGCTTCCTATAATCGGAGAAGGCAATGGCACCCCACGCAGTACTCTTGCCTGGAAAATCCCATGGACGGAGGAGCCTGGTGGGCTCCAGTCCATGGGTTCACTAACAGTCAGGCAGAACTGAGCGACTTCACTTTCACTTTTCACTTTCATGCATTGGAGAAGGAAATGGCAACCTACTCCAGAGTTCTTGCCTGGAGAATCCTAGGGACAGAGGAGCCTAGTGGGCTGCCATCTATGGGGTCACACAGAGTTGTACACAACTGAAGCAAATCAGCTTACACCATCTAGAAACAGCTTTGCCTAGATTCTGTTTGATCACTTTCTGGAGAACCCAAACTCCTTACTAGAGGAAGGTTGGTGAGATGAAATATAGCCTCTGCTGCTGCAGATACTCTGGCTACAACTGATAGTCATCATTTTCCCCTGTTACTATACTTTTAGATTACTCTACCCCTCAATTAGCCTCTCTTGTGGTATTTCCAAGACATCCATCTCTGAGGGATTTTGAGCTCCTGATTATTGTGTCTTATTCAGGTTATGGCTTCTTCACTGTTGATATGCTGTCAAAATTGGGCAGAAAGTCCACTTGATCACTTGGGTGTCCAGTGTTGTATTTTCTCCCACATTGTTTAACAGCAGACTTACTTCCTTCTGAGTATAGGTGATAATTACACCTTCCAGGATAGTAACTTCCCTTTCTGGACTTCTGGTCTCTTGGCACAGAGATGTGCCCTCAGTCTTTCCCAGCATCAGGGTCTTTTCCTGTGAGTCAGCTCTTCACATCAGGTGATCAAAGTATTGGAGCTTCAGCTTCAGTATCAGTCCTTCCAATGAATATCCAGGCTTGATTTCTTTTAGGATTTACTGGTTTGATCTCCTTGCTGTGCAAGGGACTCTCCACATCACATTTTGAAAGCATCAATTCTTCACGGCTCAGCCTTCTTTATGGTCCAACTCTCACAACCATACATGACTACTGGAAAACCCATAGCTTTGACTATATGGACCTTTGTCGGCAAAGTGATGTCTTACCTTTTTAATATACTGTCTAGGTTTACCATAGCTATTCTTCCAAGGAGCAAACGTCTTTTAATTTCATGGCTACAGTCACCATCCACATTGATTTTGGAGCCCAAGAAAAATGATAATGAGGTAAATCTTCCTCTTGGAACCAGGACCTATAGATCCACAGAAATTAGAAATGCAGGAGTGGTCAGTATATATTTACCAATATATTATTGGGAATGACCTCTTCTGATTCCATTGTTTGGCTCCTAGACTTATATTCTACTTATTAGAGATATAACATTGTATAATAAGTATTTGTTTAGGGTATATTCTGCACCCCAAAGGATAGAGCCCCATTATATCAAGCTACCGGAGAAGGCAATGGCACCCCACTCCAGTACTCTTGCCTGGAAAATCCCATGGATGGAGGGCCTGGAAGGCTGCAGTCCATGGGGTCGCTGAGGGTCGGACATGACTGAGCGACTTCCTCAACTATTACAGGAAGATCCTGTGAAGAAGGGAATGGCTACCCACTCCAATATTCTTACCTGGAGAATACCATGAATGAGGAGCCTGGTGGGCTACAATCCATGCGGTTGCAAAGAGTTGGATACAACTGAGCGACTGACACTTCCACACTTTCAAAAAGCTGTTATCTTGCTTGGTCGGACAGATAGCTTCAGGGTGTATGGCAGATGATGGAACAGTGGATCCATTGGATCTAAATGGAACCCTCTACCATGTCTCTTCTGATGTAAAGTGAACCCCTTATGATGTAATATTATGCAAAGTCCTGTTGTTGTTAGATCACTTGCATATTATGTGTGTACCCTTGAATAGAAGTGCTGGCTGAGACACTTTTGGCAAGAAAAGCAAAATTATACCCCTTATATGTTTTGATTCTAGTTATAGTGAATTTGTGCTTAGTCCAGTTCAGATGGAGCCCAGTATAATGAATTTGTGACGAAGTGGTTGATCTCCTTGAGGCATGTAGCCATCCTGGGAATTCAGCATTAGTTGGTTGATGGCAGTTTGGATATTTGACAAGGTCAGTTGCAAGATCAGCCTGGGCAAGTGAGAGTCATTCTTGAATCCATACCTTGTCTTTATCCCTGATACTATGCTTTCTCTAATCATGACACCATGAGTCCATAAAGACTGGCTGATGTCACCTGGCTATAGTTTTTCTGTCACATTGAATAAGTCATAAAGAAGAGTTAGTGAATTTGGTAATAGGTCAATAGAAAATATTCATTCTAAAGAATAAAGGAAAAAAGATTGAAAAATTAATAAGTGCTTAAACAAGCAATAATATAATTTCCCATCTAAGTTAATGGAAAACATTAGGCCCAGGTAAGTAAAGAGAAGTAAATGCAATAAAAATAAGAGCAGAAATCAATGAAATAAAAGCACAAAAACATAAAGAAAATAAATAACCCTCAAATTTAGTTCATTGAAAAAAAAAATATCAATAAAACTCCCTTACAAAGGATTGGGAATGAAAGGGAAAACATCAGGGTTACCAATATCTGGAATGAAAGAGAGAGTTACATTAGAGATCCTACCAACTTTGAAAGATAAAAACTTAGGTAACTTCAATAAAATGTTTCTATTTCCTGAAAAACACAACTCTCCAGAATTTATCCAAGATAAAATAGAAAATATGAATCAAATTATTTATCAAAGCCCATGACATAAAGAAAGCTCTAGGTGTAAACCGTCTTCACTGGGCAATTCTATTCCGCATGTGAGGAGGAAAAAACAACAATGATACTAATATTCTTTCATAAATAGGAAGGAAAGCAACTTTCTTTTTAAGGCCAACATAATTGTGATACCAAAACCTGAAAAATACAGTAGAAGAAAAGGTATTTTTATAGAAAAATACTTCTCATAAATGTAGATGCAAAGACCCATACTATAATGTTAACAACTTGGATTCTATAACCTCTATTGGCCATGAAAACTTACCCTGGGAATGCAGGTCTGATTTCGCATTTGAAAATTAATCAGCACTATGTACTTTATTAACAACAAAGGAAAAAATATCATCATGTCATTAGATGCAAAAGGGGTGTTTAACAAAATTCACTGCCTGTATGATGAAAAATCAGAGTAATCTAGGAATACCAGAAAACTTTCTCAACCTGGTAAGGAACATCTAGACAGAAAACAAACAAACAAAAAACCCCCCAAAACTGTTCTTTATACTTAACAGTGAAATGTTGAACACTTTCTCTCAGAGATTCTTTCAAGGCAAGAAGGTGTCTACCGTTCCCATTCAACACCGTACTGGAAGCTTAACCATTACAATAAGGCAAGGTATACGAGGCCAAAATATGAATAAGGAAAAAAGAAAACTATCTGTATTCAGAAATGATATAATTTTTACGTAGAAAATTCTGAAGGAATACAAAACAACTACACGTCCTGAAAAGTAAATTTAACAAGTTCTCAAGATATGAGGTTATTATAAAGAATGTGTTTCTATGGAGTTGTAAAAACTTGGGAAACAAAAATTTTTAAAAATCCATTTAATGTAGCATTTCATGGAAAGAAACAGACAACATTTATTTGGTTTCTTGTCCAGTTGCCAAGTCTTGTCCATTGGTTGATGTCAAATGAACAATTAAAAGCAATTCAATGGGAAAAATGAATTTGAAAACCCAAAGTGGAAACATGTCCATTAACAGGAAAATTGAAAAATACCTCCCAGTATATTCACAACATGGACTAGCACTTAGCGTTTAGAAAGAAACAACGGAATCTCATAGGCATTGTGCTGAGGACGTCAGAGCACACACGAAAGAGCACACACTCTTAGATTTTATTTATATAGTGCAAACAGCACTAAAACATGATGGGAGAAAATTAGAAAAAGAAATTAGAAAAGCTGTTGTATCTGCCATGGTAATGAACTCTCTTTCTTGCTGTATCACTTTTATTTGTATAGAATGAACAAAAAGGAGTCTGTGTTATATAAGGTATTGCTAGAGTGCTAAAGCCATGAAAAGTTGGAACCTACATTACCATGATGTCTGCATGGTGTTACTCTTTACAGTGTCTTTAATTAATAGTCAAACTCTTAATAAATTCCTACTTATTTCAGTTACAGGTGGTTGGACTGATAAATTTTCCTTTTGATAACCTAGAGCCACATGGTGTCTGCTGCTGCTGCTGCTAAGGCGCTTCAGTCGTGTCTGACTCTGTGCGACCCCATAGATGGCAGCCCACCAGGATCCCCCATCCCTGGGATTCTCCAGGCAAGAACACTGGAGTGGATTGCCATTCCAGATATTAAGAATTAGACCCATAGAGAAACCTGAATGTGCAAATGTACTCTTTAAACTTGATTACTTCCACTAAGTCACACTACTTCCTAGATAGAATGTGCATCTTTGATTATATCATTCTTGTTGTTGAAGTGATGCTCTAATAAATTGAGCATCAATTTATTATACGTGTCAGTAGAGGAGGGACTCTTTGACTCTGCAGAGTATTTGTTGTGGTTCAGCCGCTGTCATGTCTGACTCTTTGTGACCCCATAGACAGCAGCAAGATAGGCTTCCCTGTTCTTCACTATCTCCTAGAGCTTGCTCAAACTCAAATCCATTGAGTCAGTGATGGATGCCATCCAACCCTCTTATCCACTGTTACCTCCTTCTCCCTTTGCCTTCCGTCTTACCCAGCATCAGGGTCTTTTCCAATGAGTTGGCTCTTTGCATCAGTTGGCCATAGTATTGGAGCTTCAGCTTCAGCATCAGTCTTTCCAATGAATTTTCAGGGTTGATTTCCTTTAGGACTGACTGATTTGATCTTCTTGTTGTCCAAGGGACTCTCAAGAGTCTTCTCCAGCACCACAGTTTGAAAGCATCAGTTCTTTGGTACTCAGCCTTCATTATGGTCTAACTCTCACATCCATACATGAGTGCTGGATAAATCATAGCTTTGACTATACAGACTTTTGTCAGCAAAGTAATGTCTCTGCTTTTTAATAAGCTGTCTAGGTTTGTCACAGCTTTTCTTCCAAGGAGCAATTATCTGTTAATTTCATGCCTGCAGTCCCTGTCTTCCATGATTTTGGAGCCCAAGAAAATGCAGTCTGCCACTGTTTGCATTTTTCCCATCTATTTGCCATGAAGTGATGGGACCAGATGCCATGATCTTAGTATTTTTAATATTGAGTTTTAAGCCAGCTTTTCCACTCTCCTCTTTCACCTTTATCAAGAGTCTCTTTAGTTTCTCTTCACTTTCTGCCTTTAGGGTGATACCATCTGCATATCAGGAAGGTATTAATGTACCATAGGACTAGGTGAGGGAGGGAAGCAACTCTTCTTTATTAGTGCTACCAGGTGCCAGGTTCTCATGTGTGTTCTCAAACTGCCTTGTCCCATCTGATTCCCATAACCACCTTGTGAAATAAAAAAAATTACACTCAATATAATGTAGACACCATCAAGTTGCTCAGTCGTGTCCGACTCTTTGTGACCCCATGGACTGTAGCCCACCAGGCTCCTCCATCTATGGGATTTTCTAGGCAAGAATACTGGAGTGGGTTGCCATTTCCTTCTCCAATGTAGACACAAGAGCCTTTAAACTTGTTAGTACAACCTCAGTAATGTTTTATTCAAACTCATTTCGATCCATATCTGAAGTCTTATCCTTTTTTCTCACCACTGCACTTTCTCCATATTTTATTTGCTACAGGAAGTGTTTACAAATGGTGATATTTACTTTTCTTTTTCATTATTAGAAAACATGGCACCACAGCAAAGATGCAATGCTTAGCTGGTTATATTTGCAAATAGGCCTATTCTTATAAATTGGTTGAGTGGCCATGAATTATAAGACACAAATGGATGATGTTTTTTCCTTGGTTACTCTGCTGTGCTTTAAGAACACATTTTGATTTTGATAAACTCTTGATCATTCTCTCTCTCATGTCTGTTTCTCTCTCTCTCTCTGTCTCTTCCCTAGCCCTTCCCTTCCTCCCTCCCTCCCCTTATTTTCTCCATTCTACTTACTGAGCAAACTTGTTTTCTGCGTGCCTACTCTGAGCGGAATTGTTCAATTGTTCTAGGCCCTGGGACTTCAGTGATGCAGAAAACGGACAAGGCTGATGCTTTAAGCCTGTGGGTGACATCATCTGCTTTACTCACTGGAAAACATTCTTCTAGCTATTGGAAGGCATGAGTGAGGAGAATAGTTAGGTGGTTATTGACATAGTCTAGGGAGAAGATAATCATGGCTTTATCTAACATTGCTGAAATCCAAAATAAAGGTCAACACATTTTAAAAGTAGTACTAACAGCACTTACTAATGATTGGAACAAAGAGAAGTATATTTTCTAAATCATGGACCATAATTATTTAATATCATTTAACTTAATAAATAATGACTAAAGGTCTAATTTGTATTAGATGTATACAGTTTGAGTTGGTGACTCAGGAGTAAAACATGATACACTTCCTCCGTAAAACAGTTGCCGGACTTTACCCAGACTTACTGACTTCTCAGAGTTATTGAATTTCAGAGATGAACCTGGGAATCTGAATTTCAACTAGTTTTGAGAACCACTGGTATAGCCAGACATGTTATACATGCTATTTTTTCCAGTGTAGAAGTTCAGAGGAAAAATAGAAATGGCAGCTCCTGTCAAGATTATCCTCCCAAGAGTAAGACAAGCCTGGAGGGGAGAGGACTTAGGTTGAGAATAAACGTTAACAGAATCTGTACTTGGGTTTCAGACTAAATACAGGGTGGAACAAAAAGAGCTGTATGCAAAGTAATTTGTAGAAGAGTTACCCATATTAGGAGGCAGATACGGGAGGAGAGCTGTCGGATTACACTTGAAAATAGTATGTGTCATGTCGACAGAGCAAGAAAAATAAAGGAATGAGAAAACAGGGAATGGTAAGAATTGAGAAAATTGTAGACTGATTTTCTGAGTGTATTGTGCAGTTCAATAAATAATATAGTAATATAAATTACCATATATATTATACCGTATATATATATATAGGTGTTTTATTACTGGTGACAAAAATTTGCTAAGCATGAGGAGATAATAGTTTAAGTAGTTATATCAAACTGCATGGCTTTTGATGATTGCTTTTATAACTTGGGCAAGATTGGTTGTAAGGCATAATGGAAAGGGGACTAATAAAATAAAAGGGTATTTGGGGGCTGAAAAAAATGGTTAGATCTCAGTACCACCTTGTGCAGTTCTAAAAAGAACAGTAAAGCCGGGTTGGGTCCTGCTTGCTGCTGCTGCTGCTGCTAAGTCACTTCAGTCGTGTCCGACTCTGTGCGACACCATAGACGGCAGCCCACCAGGCTCCGCCGTCCCTGGGATTCTCCAGGCAGGAACACTGAAGTGGGTTGCCATTTCCTTCTCCAGTGCATGAAAGTGAAAAGTGAAAGTGAAGTCGCCCAGTCGTGTCCGACTCTTAGCAACCCCATGGACTGCAGCCTGCTTATGTTACTGTATTAAATAGAAGTTCTCAAGGGAGGCAATACTTTTGAAAAGAAACATAAATAATTTATTTGTTGGATTATTATTATTTTTTCAATTGCTGTAAGAGTAACTGGTTAGAGCTAGGTCTGTGACAGAGTCCTAGTCAAAAAGTTAAAAAACAAAATTGAGAGGTGAAATCTCTAATTGCAGAGTAAATTATATTAGATTAATTTCTTGCACATAATAATTATAAACCCTGGGTTAAAATTTATTCTAGAAACACTCTCTGAAAGCATTGGAACGCAGCCCAAAGCAGTCTGTGATGGCTCTTATGATTCTAATATTCGTATTGAAATGCAAAAGAAGCAAAAGACAAAAGCTAAACTACCCAAGATCATCATGAAAAATAGCAAAGATAGAGAACTCAAATTGTCTAACTTTAAGACATAGTATAAATCTACAGTAATCAATACACTGTCATACAGGTATAAAAGATAGATATTTAGATTAATGGGATAGATTTTGGTTTACAGACACACTCATAATACGTTGTTTAACTGATTTTTCACAAATACACAGAAGCAGTTAGACAAAGGAAAAAAGCTATTTTTGACAAATGGTTCAGGAACAGTTGGATATCTATATGAGAAAAAAATGAACTTCAATCTCTCCCTTCTACCATAAACAAAGCCTAAAAGAAAGTTACAGTGGTTGCATGTCAATTATGCCCCCTTAAAGCTAGGGGAGGGGGAGAAAGAAACCCACAGAAATGTCAGCAAGATGGTGGGCCAGGCATTTGTGGCCATCATTCCTCCCCACCCTAAAAAACTATTTTTGACAGCCACCCATGGATGAGAGTGCTTTTTTGGGAGCCTGGGAGTCTAGTGGAGGGATTTCAGTAACCTATTGAAACACAAAATCTGAGAAGAGGCTCATTGAAGAAGGTAAGAAGAACAGTCTCCTTTTGCCTGCATCACCCCTTCCTGAAGGCTGCAGAACACAGTGCCAAGGGAGACCTCAGCCTGTGATATTTCCCAAGAGGCATGTGAGGGTTTAGTCAGCTCCTAGCTTTCGCAGCTGGAGAAGGCAATGGCACCCAACTCCAGTACTTTTGCCTAGAAAATCCCATGGATGGAGGAGCCTGGTAGGCTGCAGTCCACGGGGTCGCTAGAGTCCGACACAACTGAGTGACTTCACTTTCACTTTTCACTTTCATGCATTGGAGAAGGAAATGGCAACCCACTCCAGTGTTCTTGCCTGGAGAATCCCAGGGACGGGGAAGCCTGGTGGGCTGCCGTCTATGGGGTTGCACAGAGTCGGAAACGACTGAAGTGACTTAGCAGCAGCAGCAGCAGCTTCCCCAGCTGTGCGGGACATGGCTCAAGAGGTCCATTTCCCCTGTCCCTGGGATTCTCCAGGCAAGAACGTTGGAGTGGGTTGCCATTTCCTTCTCCAGTGCATGAAAGTGAAAGTGAAGTTTCTCAGTCCCGTGCGACTCCTAGCAACCCCATGGACTGCAGCCCACCAGGCTCCTCCATCCATGGGATTTTCCGGGCAAGAGTACTGGAGTGGGGTGCCATTGCCTTCTCTGACTCTTTCCTCTAAGAACCAGCAAAACAGCCAGGAAAGTAACAAAATGGCAAGAGTAAATCCCTACATATCAATAATTACTTTAAATTTAAATGAATTAAGTTTTCTAACCAAAGTGGTTGAATGGATTAAAAAAAGAAGATCCAATAGTATACTGCCTACAAGAGATTCACTTGAGTTTTAAGGACACACATAGGCTGAAGATGAAGGGAATGAATAGAAGATACTCCATGCATGTAGTAACCAAAGAGGGCAGGAATAGCTGTACTTTTCTCAGACAAAATAAACTTTAAGTCAAAAATTATCACATGAGACAAAGAAGGTCATTATGTCATCCAAAAGGAGTCACTTCATCAAGAGGATGTAACAATTATAAATATAGGTACTCAATATCATAGTACCTAAATATATAAACAAACATTGATACAGCTAAAGAAAGAAAGAGATACCAATACAGTAATAGTAGGGTACTTTAATACTTCACTTTCTATAATGGATAGATTATCATGACAGACAATCAGTAAGGAAACAGTGGACTTGGAAAACACCATAGATGAAATGGATCTGTCCTTTCCAATAAAGAAAAGCCCAGGACCAGATGGCGGAACTGGTGAATTCTGTCCAACATTTAAAGCAGAATTAATGCCAGTCTTCATAACCTTCCAAAATAGTTGAAGAGAAGGGAATGCTTCCAAACTTTATGAGGCCAGCATATCCTGATACCAAAGCCAGACAAGAGTACTACAAGAAAAGAACACATAGGCTGAGATGTGTGATGAACATGGATGCAAACATCTTCAACAAAACACCAGCAAGCCAAATTCAGCAGCATATTAAAAGCATCATATCCTGTGATCAAGTTGGATTTACTCCTGAAATGTAGAACAGCTCCCATTGGCAAGTCAATCAATGTAATACATTACACTGGACCAAAATTATATAATTATCACAATAGATGCAGAAAAGCATCTAACGAAATACAGCATCCCTTCATAATAAAAAAAAAAAAACTAAGTTATTTACTGAAAGAATGTACCCCAACATAGTAAAAACCATATGAGAAGCCTACAGCTAACTCAGTGGTGAGAAGCTAAAAGCTTTCCTGTAAGATCAGGAATAAGCCAGGATGCCTGCTCTCACCATTTCTATTCAACATAGTACTGGAAGCCTTAGCCAGGATAATTAGGCAAAAAAGAGAAATAAAAGATATACAAATCTCAAAGGAAGAAGTAAAATTTATCTTTATGCAAATGTCATTATACTATGTATAGAAAACACTGAACACTACCAAAAAACTGTTAGAATAAACAAATTGAGTAAAATTTTAGTATATAAAATCAACATGCAAAAATTTGTTACATTTCTATATGCTTACAATGGACTGTTTGAAAAAGAAATTAAGAAAATAATCTCATTTTAATAGCATTAAAACCATTTATATTTATACATTAAATCCCATTTATAAAGCATTAAAAGTATTTCATAAATGAAATACTTATGAATAAATTTAACTAAGGAGCTGAAAGGTATGTGCACTGAAAAGTATAAAGTATTGAAATAAATTGAAAAAGATAAATGGAAATATATCCCTTATTCATGGAATAGAAGAATTAATATTATTAAAATATCCATACTACCAAAAGTAATCTATAGATTCAATGCAATCCATATCAAAATTTTAATGGTATTTTTCCCAGAAATAGGAAAAAAAAAGTTCTAAAATTCATATGGAGTTTTAGCAAAAGACCCTGAGTAATTAAGGCAATTTTGATTAAGAAGAACAAAGGTGGAGTCATTATACTGTCTGTTTTTAAAATATGCCACGAAGCTATGCTAACAAAAACAGTGTATTAGTGGCATTAAAAACAGACATAGACCAACAGTACAGAATAGAGAACCCAGAAATAAACACATACAATCAACTGATCTTTAACAAAGTTTCTGGGAATACATATGTGAAAGGATATTCTCTTTGTTAAATGATACTTGGAAAACTGGATATACAAATGCATAAAAATGAAGCTGGAACCTAGTCTCATACCACATACAAACATTAACTCAAAATAAATTCATGACTTAAATGTAAGACATGTTTGTAAAACTAGTAAAAATAAACAAAATGCAAAAGCTCTTTGACATTGACCTGGGCAATGATTTTTTTACATATGAGCCCAAAGCACAGTTAACAAAATAGAAAAACAGACAAATGCAATCACATCATAGCAAAAAGCTTGGACAGCAAAGGAAACACTCAACAAAGTGAAGAAAGAACGTGTGAAATGGCAAAAAATATCTGTAAACCACATGTTTTTTACTATGGGTTAACAACAACAACAACAAAAGAGGCTTTTAATAGCAAGAGACTTGATAACCTGATTCTAAAAATTAGAAAATGACTAAGTAGAAATTTCTCCAAGAAAGACAAACACAAGTTCAACAAGTATATGAAAGGATTCTCAACAACAGTAATCATTAGGGGAGAGCAGATCAAATCCAACATATACCTCACACCAGTTGAATGGCTATTAGAAAAAAAGACAGATAAATGCTGGAGAGTGTGTACAGAAAAGGGGACGTTTGTATAATGTTGGTGGGAATGTAAACTATATGAGGGAATAAATATGTTAGTTAGCTTGATTGTGGCAATTATTTCACTATATGTGTGTGTGTGTATTAAAACATATTGTACACTGTAAATATATGAAATTTTGTATCTCAACTTTACCTAGGTAAACCTGAAAAAAGAAAAAGCATAAAAGCCAAGACCATCAAGCTTTTGGGGCAAAATATATGAAAATAACTTTACAATCTGTGGATAGTTAAAGATTTCTTAGAAACTAAAGGACTTCAATAACCATAAAAGAAGAAATTCATAAAGTGGATTTCATCAAAATTAAAAGTGTATGTTCATGAAATACACCATTAAAAATAAATAAGCAAGGCACAAACTAGAATAGCATATTATAAATAATATATTTGGCAAAAGTTTTTATACAAAATACATACAGAATTTCTTTAACTCGGTAATAAAAGACATATAATCCAATTGAAAAATGAGGATATAACTTGAACAGATACTTGTAAACTACAATAGAAGATATATGAATGGCCAATAATCCCTTTAAAATTCTCATAATTCATCATTAGGGTAATGCAAATTAAGGTCACAGTGTGATGTTGCTTCACACCCACTAGAGTGGCTCAACTTGAAAAAAAAAAGATTCCAAAACCAAACTCAATACCCATCAATACTTAAATTGCTTACAGGAGTATATAATGGCACACTGAATTTCGGAAAAGTTTTGGCTTTTGTTTTTGTTGTTGTTTTTTAATGAAGCCAAACATACAGAATGCTTCTAAGACTCTCATGCCATTTCTTCTTCTTGAGTGTGGTTAGGACCTATGATTATGATGGAACAATCACCCCATTGATTAGGTTACATTATATGTGACTGACCTTGACTACTAGAATGTGATTCTTTTGCTGGCTTTGAAAAATTTAGCTGCCGTGTTGTGAATTGGTCATGTGGCTAGGACCTGTGGGCATCCTCTAGGAGCTAAGAGTAATTTCTGGCCAACAGCCAGCAGGAAAGTAGGAACTTTAGTCATACAACTGCAAGGAGTTGAATTCTGCCAACAACCTGAATGAGCTTGAAAGCAAACTCCCAACCTCTAAAAGTAAATGTAATCTCAGCTGCCATTTTCCTTTTATTCTTGTGATTCCCTAAAGCAGAGAATTCAGTTCTGTTGTGTAGACTTCAGATCTACAGAAATAGCGAGATAATAAATGGGTTTTTCAATATTTGTGCCAATTTGTTACACAATGTAAAAAATCAGTATATTCTTATTATTTATCATCTCTCTTTTGCTGCACTTTGTTCAGTAGGTTTCCCTTACAGACCTTTGAACTCTTTTGTTTCATTTATATCTTTCTGACAATGTGATATTCAAATTGTCAAACACTGTTTGGTATATTTGCAGAGGAGGATGAAGTAAAGTGGCCCATCATGTTGTGATCAATCCCTGTTCAAAAGAATCAAAATTCTTGGTTTTCAAATCATAGTATTCTTGTTTCAATGTACTGCATATACTTTATATACATGTCTAATTTCATTCATATCCCTGGCAAAACTTTGTAATGAATTCCTCCACCAAAGATACATTGTTTTTGGTTGTTTTCTTCCTTCTGTTAGTTCATGTTTTGTCCCAATATTGAAACTCATTTGCTTATTACTAGTGTAGAGACCTACTCCCTGAGATTTCTCTCTTCTATTTCTCTGTTGTTAGTGGTGCATTAAAAAAAAAAAATCCAGGGCACATTTAAAAACTCTTCTAAGACTTGCATTCATAAAAATGGCTGAGCATTTTATTCATGAAAATTGAAATAAGGACAAACTGATTTTAAATGAAAGTCCCAAATCCTTTTTCTCAAATATACAGATTAAATTAATATCCTTTTAACTTACTCATCTTATTCAGCTTCCATTTCTCTATCAGTGGATAACTAAATACTAATTTCTAACATCAGTGAAAACTTTTGGAACAGAGCTATTAGTACTGCTTCCCCACCTCCAACCAAGATTTATGCTCAGCTCCATCATTAAATAATACTTTCTGTTAAGCTGGACTTCAGACAGATGAATGCAATTCTCTGCATATGCCATTCAATTTGGAGCAGGATTTTGGCTGTGGATTTTTGAAAGACTGCATGATTCAACAATGAAATTTGAGAGTAAAATTAACACTTATGAAAGACAGCTTCTAAGGAATAGCAATTATGATTATAAAACAGCCTTCTGTGCCATTTATGCCATAGATACAAAAAAGTATTCATCTGAAGCTTTGATTCTGCTCAATACCTTTGTTTCTGCCATTTCTTCTCCTAAAATGCCCTTGAACTTCTTCATCTACTTAAATTTTCTCTCATTCTTCAACGTTTACTTATTTCTGTTTCCTCCCAGATATTAAAAGAATGAATTTCTTCCTTTTATTCACTTCTACTTCCATTTTGCTTTGATGAGTTTAGATATTCCTGGACCTGTTACCCTCCATCATATTTTGAGCCCCAAGGGAGCAAGATTGTCTCTTATTTGCGTCTTTATGTGGAGCCATCTTAGCTGGTATTAGGTATATATTAGATGTTCAGTAATTCTATGAAATAAATGAAATGTACAATGTAATGAATGCAAATATAAATGTACAAAGAAATAAGGACAATGCACCATGCCCCCCTAAGTTTGGTCTTCTACATACACTTAAAGGCAAAGGAGACACATAACAATATCTACAACTCTGTTAATTTTTTCTGAAAAAATACTCATATGAAAAAACGATGAGACACATGGAATGTGGTGGGTAATGAGAGTCTTTTAGTAAGTTCTTGGCTCAAAGTTAATTTACTCAAGTGAAACAAAACAAGAGAGTGTGCTGGAAAAGCTTTATCATCACAAGTGGCTTATAATTTGAATGGCCATCATTAGTATTAGTTACCTTCACTTCTGTATGTGTTAATACTATTCATGTAAAACAGGGACGCTTATGATCATTACTACCCGCTGTTGCTGGGATAATCAAAGACATAAAACACATGAAGGTATCTTAAAATACAAATGTGAGAGAAACCGCTGCTGAAAATTAAGCTGTTTTCTTTTACTATTTTACCTTTATTGAATCAGCACTGTATTCCTCAAAATAATTAGGTCAGTACATTTTACCCTGAAACATTCACGTGACTAGTAGGCATACATTGTCATATCCAGTTAATTTGTTTTTTGACCACACTCTTCTATCACATTTCACTTTAAATTACTATTTTGTTTTTATTCATCTTACCTAATTATCAACAAGAATTAATACCTTCTTAAGTTACCTTGAAGATACAGAATATTGGGCATTCTCAGTTAAACAGTGTTGCATGAAAAAGAAAGTGAAAGTGTTAGTCACTCAGTCGTGTCCAACTCTTGGCCATTCCATGGACTTTAGCCCGCCAGGCTCCTCTGTCCATGGGATTTCCCAGGCAAGAAAACTGGAGTGGGTAGCCTCTTCTCCAGGCGATCTTCCCGACCCAGGGATTGAACCTGCATCTCCTGCACTGCAGGCAGGTTCTTTACTGTCTGAGCCACCATGAATGCAATTTGCTCCTTTCTTTTGGTGCAGTTTATATACAGAAAAGATTTCTCAGGATTTACAAGAGTAAAACAAATGGACTAATTTTTGGTAGGCTAATGGGAGTTGGTGATGGACAGGGAGGCCTGGCATGCTGCGATTCATGGGGTTGCAAAGAGTCGGACACGACTGAGCAACTGAACTGAACTGAATCTAGTGAGTAATAATGAAACAAAAGCAATGTTAAATAATGTTTTAGTTTTTCTTAAGGACACATTTGAATATAACAAATATCACTAGACCCTTCTATGATTTTTTCCTCACTGATTTTTAACAATTTTAATGTTAGAATTTATAACCCAATATTTAACGGATTCAGTGTTTGGGGAAACTGAATATATAATTATTATTGTCCTTTCTCTAGAACTAATTGTAAAGCCTTGTCCGATTGCCCAGTCATGTCTTCATGTTTCCATTATGTTTTTTTTTTCTTTTTTTTAAGCACAAGTCTATGTTATTGAGTTCCCCTGTGTGTCTAGGAGCTATGATCACAGGAAGAATGGCCTGACATATGTAGAAATAGACAAAATGGAGAAGGAAGTGGAGGTATGAACCAGCATTGCTCTTCTGAGTGAAATGATCCCTTCCAAAAGCCATTTTAGATCCCTGTCCCTGAGGCAAGTAATTATTCGAAGATGAATGTTTTGGTCTATCCTATTTCTAAAAAGTGCCCATGGATCCTCTCTTGAACCATGATGCTTTAGAAAGCAGTTTTCTGATAATTCATCATGTTTCTTCTCTGCCACCCATACTGAAATGTATCTGTCACTCAAATGAATCTCATGGTTTTGTTCTGCTTTCTGTCTTCCATTTTTATTAAGTTGGTCTTTCATTGAAATTTAGGTTTCTGCTTTGCACAGATTGCTGTATTAATAGTAGGCTATATAGAGAAATGTGACAGGGTGTTTGTGTTCAAGGAGCGACTATTGAATCAGTGGTAAACTATTGTTATCAATGGTGACTGACATGGTATAGATGCCATGTCATGTGAAGATAATCAGGTAAGCACTTTTATTGTCTATAGAAATGATAATGAGGGATTCCTAGATGGTGCCCACCATTCACTGCAGAGAGGAACCCGAAAACATAAAGCCAAGATCCACTAATGATACCAGAAGCACAGTTGCTTGGGCATGGGTGGAAGTAGAGACTCGAGTGGTCTCTGTGGCAGGGGCACAAGATAAGGGGAATCAGAGAGATTTTGACACATGAAAGGATACTTGGAAGGCTTGAGGAATAGAGAGAGAATGGGAAGGATTTTTACTATCTTCTGTTTGTTTTACTCTCAAAAGAAGGAACAATATAAAAATAGTCTTGGTAGTCAACCTTGCCTGAAAAGGTCTGCTGCTGCTGCTAAGTCGCTTCAGTCGTGTCCGACTCTGTGCGACCCCATAGACGGCAGCCCACCAGGCTCCCCTGTCCCTGGGATTCTCCAGGCAAGAACACTGGAGTGGGTTGCCATTTCCTTCTCCAGTGCACGAAAGTGAAAAGTGAAAGTGAAGTCGTTCAGTCGTGTCCCACTCTTTGTGACCCCGTGGACTGCAGCCTACCAGGCTCCTCTGTCCATGGGATTTTCCAGGCAAGAGTACTGGAGTGGGGTGCCACCGCCTTCTCTGCTGAAAAGGTCTGCCAGTCTGCAATCCTGATTATTCTCTTTGCTCTGAACTTACTTTACTTTTCTTCATAGTCTTAACAAATTTTGAGATTTACTGCTGAGTTGTTTCCATATCTTGGCTGTTGTGACTGATGCTTCAATTACTATAGGAGTGCTAATATTTCTTTGAGATCTGGATTTCAGTTATTTTGTATAAATACCCAGTAGTGTCCATAAACAGAAAGAAAATGTAGTATATACATGCATTGGGACTCTATTAAGCCTTTGAAAGACAAGAAAGTTCTTCAGTGTGTGGCAACATGGGTAAACCTTGAGGATACTATGCTAAGTGAAACAAGCCAGTCTTGGAAAGACAAATTCTGCATGATTCTACTTGTATGATGTATCTAAAGTATCAAATTCATAGAATCAAAGAGCAGAAATGTGATTAGTAGAGCCTAAAAAAAAGGGAAAATAGGGAGTTACCAAATCAGTGGGCATAAAGTTTCAGTGAAGCAAATTAATAAGCTCTAGAGATATGCTATACAGTATTGTACCTGTAGTCAATGTAAGTAAAGTATATTTAGACTTTTGTTAAGAGAGTACCTCTCATGTTAAATGTTCCTACAGAAGAGTAAATAAACAAGATAATGCTAGATTGTTAGTGAATCTCATATTCTGTAAGAGACGAAAGTAAATATGTGAATTGCTTTGACTCTACTTTTGACTTCTGATTTCACTTTGAATGAAACAGCAGGCTGAGAGTAAGCTAAAGAGAGTCTTAACTTATATTGGTCTTATTGACAGCCATTTTGTGAAAATTGAGTGATATTCTGTTTGTGAAATTATGAAAGGTGTCTCAAGAGATATAATATCTGATCAGGATAAACAGGAGGTGATAAGGTGGAACTGACATGTAAATTATGATGTGTGTTTGTGGGTGTATCTTGGAGGAGAGGTGAATAGTTTATCTCTTTCTAAACACTGGGATATTTCCAACCTTTTGCTATTATAAACAATACTGCTATATATAACCTCATACATATATTTTATGAGTGGTCATATATTTAGAATACATTTCAAGAAGCGCCATTGCCAAAGGGTAAATTCAAGTGTTATTTGATGGGGAACACATGTATACCTGTGGCGGATTCATTTTGATATTTGGCAAAACTAATACAATTATGTAAAGTTTAAAAATAAAATAAAATAAAAAAAAAAAGAAAGCTATTGTCAATTTTCTTTGCATAGAATACGTTCCATTTTTTAAATTCCCCAAAGCAAGTAATATCTTGGCTCCTTTATCCTCCAGCATTGCTAACAATGTGTTGGCACTCTTCAATTTTTGTTAATTTGAGGGTGGAAAATAATATTTCAATTTCATATCTTTTATTCTGAGTGCAGTTGAACTCCTCTTTATACAGCTAATGGTCACTGATATTTATTTTTATGTAAACTGCCTCTTTGTCTCTTAAACTCTTTTTCAGTGGGTGTTTCTTTTCTTCTAGGTTTCTGGAAGGTGTTTATATATTAGGATAGCATTTTTTTTCTGTGATAGGAATTTCAGGCATTTCCCCCAGTTTATAAATAGTCTTTGGACTTTGGTTATGGCATTTTTGTCCATGTAATTGAAAAGAAAATCAGCTAGTTTAATTATCAGTCTTTATTTAATAGTTTCTTAACTAAGAGACTTATCTAGAAAGTACTCCTCCATTTCAAGAAGATAAAAGAATTTCCCCAAGTTTACTTCTAATACTTTGATAGCTTTATCTGAAAAAATATTTTAAAGTGATATTTTTCAAGTAAATTCTGCTGTGTGGTGGTGGTGATATAGCCACTAAGTTGTGTCTGACTCTCCATTGACTGTAGCTTGCCAGGCTCCTCTGGCTATGGGATTTCTCAAGCAAGAATACTGGAGTGGGTTGCCATTTCCTTTGCCAGCGGATTTTCCTGACACATAGATTGAACCAGCGTCTTGAACTCACATCTCCTGCATTGCAGCAGATTCTTTACTGTTGAGCAAAAAGGGAAATCCTCTAAGTGGTTTAATGTATATATTGGACATTTCCTTGTGTGCCTTTCTTTCCTTCCTTCCCAACCCATCTCTTAGCAACCAGTCATCTGCTTTTTAAACATTTACTATAGTAAAAATTCAACATAAAATTTACCATCTTGATCATTTTTAGGTGTATAATATAACAGTGGACATGAATTTGAGCAAACTCAGGGAGACAATGAAGGACAGGGAAGCCTGGCATGCTGCAGTCCATGGGATCTCAAAGACTCAGACCTGACAAGAGTGTCTGAACTAAACTGAAGTGGTAGTGGCTATACCATTACATTCTCATTAACAGTGTGCAAGAATTCCATTTTTTCCACATGCTTGCCAACACAACAGGATCAAAACACTATTTTGATACCGGCCACCATAAAAGGATAATAATGAGACAATAGGATATGTGATTTTGAGTTTGATGTGCATTTCCCAAGTGATTAGTGATGTTGAGTGTCTTTGCATATGCTTGTTGATCATTTGTACATCTTCTTTGTGTTGTGCTCAGTCACTTCATCGTGTCCAGCTCTTTGTGACCCCAGGGACTGTAGCCCTCCAGGAGAAATGCCTATTCAGGTTCTTTGCCCATTTACAAAAACCTGAGTTATTTGTTTGTTGCTGAGTTCTTTTTATATTCTAGTTATTAATCTAGTTATTAACCTTTTATTAGGTATATGATTGGCAAATATTTTCTCCCATTCTGTAGCTTTTTTTTTTTCATTCCATTGACTGTTTCCTTTGCTACCTAGAAGTTTTTAAGTCTAATGTAGTCCTATTTTTACTTTTGTTTCCTGTGATTTTGTGTCACATCCTAGAAATCATTTCCAAATCTAATGTGAATGTCATGACACTTTCCCCCTAAGTTTTTTTTTTTTTTAGAAATTTTATAGTTTCAGATGTTACATTTACACCTTTAATTGATTTTAAGTTAATTTTTATATGGTATAAGTAAAGGGTCAAACTTTTTCTTTTGCAAATAGATGTCAAGTTTTCTCAGCACCATTTGTTGAAGAGACTATCTTTTCCCCATTGTGTAGTCTTAGGACCCTGGACCAAGATCATTTGACCATAAGTTTTGTTTCTCTGCTCTATTCTCTTATATTTTTCACTCTGGATGCTAGTACCATACTGCTTGGTTAGTGTAGCTTTGTAATGTTTTGAAATTGGCAAGGGCTTCCTTCAGCTTTGTTTTCATTTCTCAAGATGATATTGGTATCTAGGATATATTTATCCTAAATACTGAATTCAATATGGATTTGAATTTAAGGATTTCATATAAATTTCAGGATTTTTTCCCATTTATAAAAAATGCAATTATGATTTTGATAGGGACCATGTTGAAGCTACATATAGCTTTGGATTGTATGGTAATTTTAACAATGTGAAGCCTCCCAATCCATGAACTTGGGTATCTTTCCATTTGCATCTTATTTCTTTCATCAATGTTATATAGATTTCAATGTACAAATCTTTCACTTCCTTAGTTAGGTTTATGCCTAAGTATTTCATTCTTTGTGATGCTATTATAAATGGGATGTTTTTCTTAATCTCCTCTTCAGATAGTTTACTGTTAACATATGAAACATTACTGATTTTTTTATACGTTGATTTGTATCCTACCAATGTGTTGAATTCACCTATTAGTCCTAATAGATTTTTAGTAGAGCACTGAGTTTTCCACATATAAAATCATGTCATCTGTGAACAAATAATTTTAGCTGTTCCTTTCTGATTGGCATACTCTTTCTCTTTCTTTCATTCTCTTTCTCTATTTCCCTACTTGTTCTGGCTAGAATTTCCACTGCTAAATGTTGAAAAGAAATTGTAAGAATAGGTATATATGCCTTGTTCCTGATCTTAGAGGAGAAATTTTTAGTCATTCATTATTGAGGACACTGTTAGCTGTGGATGTTTATACATTAAACAAACAAACAAAAGAAACTAGGTTGAGGTGGTTTCCTTTTAGTCTTAGTTTGTTGAGTTTCATAATCATGAAAAGTATTCAATTTTGTCTGATGTTTTTTCTGCATCAGTTGAGATGTTCATGTATTTTTTCTTTTCATTCTGTTAATGTGAATTACCTTTTTTTTTTTCTTTAAACCACTTTTATTTATTTATTTATTTTATTATTATTATTATTTTTTACTTTACAATATTGTATTGGTTTTGCCATGCATCAACATGCATCTGCCACGGATGTACATGTGTTCCTCATCCTGAACCCCCCTCCCACCTCCCTCCCCATACCATCCCTCTGGGTTGTCCCAGTGCACCAGCCCTGTATGTGAGACAGCAAAAGAGACACAGATGTATAGAACAGTCTTTTGGACTCTGTGGGAGAGGGATGGGGGGATGATTTGGAAGAATGGCATTAAAACATGTATAATATATAAGAAATGAATTGCCAGTCCAGGTTCGATGTGAATTACCTTGATTGATTTTTCTATGTTGAATTGTCCTTGCATTGTGGGAATAAATCCTTCTTGGTCACTGTGTAACTGTTTTAATATGCAACTGAATTTGGCTTGCTAGAATTTTGTTGAGTTTTGTGTCAATATTCGTAAAGTATATTGCTCTGTAGTTTCTTTTCTAATGGTTAGTATATCTGGCTTTGGTATCAGAGTAATTTTGTTTTCAAAGAATAAGAAAATGGACCTTCAGTTTTGTTTAAAGTTAAATGTGAATTGCGTTTAGTTCTTTAAATGCATGATACAATTCCCTATCATGAAATCAGATTTAAGAATTTTCTTTGTTGGGAGATTTCTTTTCATTACTAATTGAATCTCTTTACTTGAATGTAACTGATGTATGCTTATTTAGATTTTCTATTTCTTTGTGATTTAGTTTTGGTAAATTTTTTGTGCTCCTTGGCATTTGTCTATTTCATCTATCAACAGGTTATCCAATCTATTGGCATATGATTTTATAGTACTCTGTTATAATCCTTTTTATTTCTTTTGTTTGAAGTAATAAAGGCTGTTAATTTCCTAAACTAGAAAGGGCATCAAAATGCACACCTAAAAAACTACTATTAATTTAAATCAAGATAAATAAAAAATGGATATGTAAGCTATTTTGAAAAAAAAAAGAAAACATTTTAAAACAAATATAAATATTTTTAATAGAATAATGTAAAATGTAGAGCTGAATTCCCACTAAGAGCAATGAATGCCAGTAAAAAATGAAATAGTATATTTAATATAATAAAGAAAATAACTGCCTATGTAGAAATCTATGCTCATCAATTATTTTATATATAAATTAATGCAAAATCATACTTTAGTCAAATAAAATATGGCAGTATTAATCATGAGTAGAACTGCATAAAACAAACTTTTAAAAGGTATTTTTTCAGGTAAGGGTATAATGATCTTTTATGCATGTTCAGAGATGTAGTAGAAAATGAAGACCATCAGAAAAGGTGATTATGTGAGTGAAGCTAAAAAAATGTGAGACTTAAAAAATATATTAATATATATATGGAATTGATCTACACCAAAAGAAAGCACATCGGGAGGAAGATAATTGACATCATATTCTAAGATTCTTATCTAAATTAGATTATATTTTAATACCTCAAGAATGTATGTTCCAAACTCTAGTATAAAAACTAAAATAATTAAAAAATTCTCAAATATCTAATATATAATATGATTTAAGATAAATGAAATTGTAATTCAAGGACAAAGAAAAACATAAATTAGGAGTAATGAATAGAAAGAAAATAGTTTGATAATGTATTTAAAGTAAATATACTGGTAATTTTTTATTTGAAAATGATCCATTAATGGGTGTTAATGCAAAGATGTTCACAGATGCTCCTCTGTCCATGGGATTTCCCAGGGCAAGAATACTGAAGTGGGTTGCCATTTCCTGCTCCAGGGGACCTTCCCAACCCAGGGATTAAGCCCATGTCTCTTGAGTCTCCTGCATTGGCAGATGGATTCTTTACCCGCACAGCCATCTGGGAAGCCCCTACTAAAAACATACCTTGCATAAAGTTACAGAAAGGCTGAAGGATATGGAAAGTTATATTATGTGATCATTAATCAAAAGAAATCTGATTTTGGTGTATATTAAAAAATGTATTTAATATACAAAGCAAACTATTTTGGTTAAAAGGAATCTTTTATAATTATAAAGAATCAATTTTCAGGTAGATATAGCAATTAAACTTTTGAGTAGGTGTAATAACATAGGTTTAAATATAACATGAGAAATTGATGGGAACATAAGTAAAAATAAGTCCAGAGTAGTAGTGTAGAATTAATCGTATGTTTTTCATAACTGATAAAATAAGCAAAAACATCAGTTTGCATATAGAATATGGTAACTGTGATTTAAAGCCATAGTAATTGATATATATATATATACACAAAAAGAGAGAGAATGCTCCATCTTAAATCTGTAAATCTACCATATATATATATATTTTTTTTTTTTTGGATGCTTTTGAAATATTTGTCAAAATCTACCATATCCTGGACCACAAAGCAAATATCAGGAAATTCTGTGTATTGAAATCCTACAGAGTATTCATTGATCACAGTGCAAGTAAGTTTATGATCAATATTGAGAAGATAAAAATCCCTAAGCATTTGTCAATTAAGTGTCTAAATAACTTGTAGTTCACTTAAAGTAGAAATAAGAGAATAGTTTCAATTGAATGTTGATTAAAACATTCATATCAAAAACTTATAGGGTGAAAGTAAAATAAAACTAAGAGGGAGTTTAAAATGCACATGTGATGAAATGAAAAAGGTTGAGAATCAATTATCTAAGTATCATTGTAAGGAATTATCAAAGGATAATAAAAATCAAAAAAGCAAAGGAAAAAGAATTAAGTGAAACTGAAAACAAACATTTATTAAGAGTACAGAAAATTAACTAAATCTGAAGTTGATTCTTTGAGAAGACCAAAATAAATTATTAACCTCTGGGCAAAGAAGAATTAATAAATAAAGAGAAGATTAAAAATAATATCAGAAATTAAAAGTGAACATCATTCCAGAAAAGTGGGTATTCCTACAGGACTGATAGGCATTAAAATAATAATTATATATCATGAATAAAGTATTACATTCAGATAAAATTTATATACACTGGATAAATTCTGAGGAAAGCACAATTCTTCAAACTGACATAAAGTTACAAAAAAAAAGTCTGGATAATCCTATAAATATTAAAAAAATTATAATTAGGAAATTTTCACTATAATTAGGAAATTTTTCAACCCATATGAATGCATGAAACTGTGATTTAATTCAGGATAGTGGTGGTTTGGAGAGAAGAAAATGAGGCATAAATCAGAAGAGAGAATTAGGGAACATTTGGACTGCTAGTAATGTTCTATTTCAAGAGCTGTATAGTAAAACTAATTACACGACTGTGTTATTTTGTGATAATTCCATTGTGACTTGATACTTTCCTTTATGTAATTTATATTTAAACAAAGAAGTTTTTTTTAATTTAAATTTATTTATTTTAATTAGAGGCTAATTACTTTACAATAGTGTATTGGTTTTGCCATACATCAACATGAATCCGCCACTGGTGTACACATGTTCCCCATCCTGAACTCCCCTCCCACCTCCCTCCCCATCCCATCCCTCTGGGTCATCCCAGTGCACCAGCCCCAAGCTTCCTGTATCCTGCATCAAACCTGGACTGGTGATTTGTTTCTTATATGATATTATACATGTTTCAATGCCATTCTCTCAAGTCATCCCCTGCCCCTCCTTCTCCCACAGAGTCCAAAAGACTGTTCTATACATCAGTGTCTCTTTTGCTGTCTCACATACAGGGTTATCGTTACCATCTTTCTAAATTCCATATATATGCGTTAGTATACTGTATTGGTGTTTTTCTTTCTGGCTTACTTCACTCTGTATAATCGACTCCAGTTTAATCCACCTCATTAGAACTGATTCAGATGTATTCTTTTTAATGGCTGAGTAATACTCCATTGTGTATATGTACCACAGCTTTCTTATCCATTCATCTGCTGATGGACATCTAGGTTGCTTCCATGTCCTGGCTATTGTAAACAGTGCTGCAATGAACACTGGGGTACATGTGTCTCTTTCAATTCTGGTTTCTTCAGTGTGTATGCCCAGCAGTGGGATTGCTGGGTCGTATGGCAAAGAAGTTTTTATAATTAATATGCATATACTTCTGTCAGCAGTATATAAGGTATATAGATACATTTATATGTGTAAGCTATTATTAGCACTTTAAAGTGGTGAGGGAGGATATTATGTATGGAAACCTGGGATTTTAAGTAAAGAAAATGCAATTTAAGGTCATACCGAGCGCAGTGGTTATAATATGCTATAAATTATGGACTATGAGTAACTCTATAACAGAAGTTAAATAAAGCAAGCAGGGGATAATCTCCCTAGGTGAATAGGAAATGTGTGAACATCTCCTCTAGGATTGGTGTTTCTACATTTTTATAGCATGATCTTAACATGGTCCTTAAAACTAGTTGGGATAGACGAGTGACAAAGGATATTAGTTTAGACTAAATGATGGTAGATCACCACTTCAATTCATGTCATGTTATCAAGGAAGCCGGCACGTGTGTGTCTCAAAAATCTTTGGAGTCTTCTCACATACATGGCACCATGGAACAAGTGGTTCATGGCCCACTTGTGAGTTTTTGAGTACTCATAGAGAGGAATTGCTGATAATCAATTACAGTTTCAGGTAATATGTCAAATACAGGCAGCTCCAGATTTTGAACTGCCATTTTTTTTTTAATCTTGGAGAAGGTAGTTGTCATTGTGTTAGCTCACTGTTTATATCCGTAAAATTAACAGTGATATGAGGGACTTAGATCAGTATTCTTTAATGGTAAAGAATCTGCCTGCAATGCAGGAGACACGGGTTTGATCCCTGGGTCAGGAAGATCTCCTGGAGAAGGGAATGACAACCCCCTCCAGTACACTTGCTTGGAGAATTTCATGGACAGAGGAGCCTGGCAGGTTACAGTCCATGGGGTCACAAAGAATCAGCCACAACTGAGTGACTAACACTTTCACTTTCTTTTGATATTTTTTTTCCTACCTTATGGACATTAAATGACATAAATATAGTATTTTCAAGATTTCTTTTGAAAATTTGAAAATCACTTCCAGAATACAAGTACTAACTAAAAGATCACTAGAAATATGGGATTCCAAGACTGGAAACAAATGGACTAGTTGTTACTTGAAATATCTTCTAATTTTAAGCATCCATTAATCTTGGATCCTTACCATAAGTGAAAATTGTAGAATGGAAAAATTCGGTTGAAGAGAACTATCAATCTTATATCATAAACTAGTCTCCATAGTCATCGTACAAAAATAAACTAGAAGTTTTGTTGTTGTTCAGCTGCTAAGTCACGTCCAACTCTTTGCCACCCCATAAACAGCAGCATGCCAGGCTTCTCTGTCCTTCACTGTCTCACAAGAGTTTTCTCAAATTAATGTTCATTGAGTTGGTGATGTTATCTAACCATCTCATCCTCTGCTGCCCTCTTTTTCTTTTGCTTTTGATCTTTCCCAGCATCAGGGTCTTTTTCAGTGAGGCGGCTCTTCGCATCAGGTGGCCACAGTATTGGAGCTTCAGCTTCAGCATCAGTCCTTCCAATGAGTATTCAGGGTTGATTTCCTTTAGGATTGATTGGTTTTAATATACTGACATTTATATAGATAGATACAGATAGAAATATATACCCTTTTATTATTATAGACTTTAGAAATGAATGCAAAGTTTGTAACTCAGGAGGATGTTTTTGCTAGTATTACATTTTCTAAAGTCAAATTCATATAATTATCCAGTCAAATGCAGTGTGTATTTAGTCATTTAGATACATGTTTTAGTAGGAGAGAAAATGAATCAGTTGGCTGACTTTCAATATAGCAAAAGAAATAGAAAGGCCAATGTCTGTAAGATATAATTTCGATTTAACTATATTATGTTGAAAAACATGTCATTCAGTCAATTGCATCATGTAAGTAAATGCAATTTTCAGCTGCATTACAAGGGTCCCTGGTGCATTTTTTTAATCTAATTTACCATATATTGAACTTCATCTGTTTACTAATTGAACACCAGATATTAAAAGAAAAAAAACCTTTTGAATTTTCTCAGACATGTTTTTCCATAGTGACTTAGAAAAAATTATTTTGTGCCCCTAAAGAGACACAGAATACAAAATAGTCTTTCAATAAAATATTATTTATCTAAGAAGCTCAGGATCAGAAAGAGGTCGTGTGGGCACAGGCCAGTTGTATGAACTTGGGGTAACTGTCACTCTGAACCTTATATTCTTCAGATAAAATGGAGGGAGTAATAAAGTGGATGTCTTATTAATAGACCTCCATTTAAGTAGGCTATTCAGTAACTATCTGTCTCCATATCCTCTGTAAAACCCACTGATGGATGACCAGACTTTTTCTACTCATGGTGCTAATTGACCACTCTCTATTTGTCTGTATATTTATTTGCTGCAAGAAAATGGAGGGAGAATAAATTAGGAACATGGGATTAACAGATACACATCACTGTATATAAAAGAGATAAATGACAAAGATTTACTGTACAGCATAGGAAACTGTAGACTTCCCAGATGGCTCAGTGGTAGAAGAATCTGCCTGCCACTGCAGGAGCCATAGGAGATGTGGGTTCGATCCCTGGGTTGGGAAGATCCCATAGAGGAGGAAATGGCAACCCCCTCCAGTACTCTTGCTGAGATAATCCCATCCCATCGATAGAGGAGCCTGACAAGCTCCAGTCCATGGAGTTACAAAGAGTCAGACACAACTGAGCAACTGCACATACACAAGGAATTATGTTCATTATCTTCTAATAAGCTATAATGGAAAAGAATCTGAAGAAATCTATATAAGTCACTTTGCTATATGCCTGAAACTAACGCAATATTGTAAATCAACTATACTTCTATAATAGAAAAAAATTTAACCACTGGAATATAAAAAAGCAGATAGAACCAGGAAAAGCATTTACTCTTAAAAAACTTCAGCTGCAACAATTCAGGGCTAAGAGTGACACAGTCTCTTGATCATGGCAGCAGAAAACCACAGCTCATTCAACTTGAGTTGACAAGGACAGAGATCAGGACTGGATAATGCCTTAGAAATAAGAGAAATATAAAAGGAGGGAAAATTCCAAATCTGTGCACAAATGTTGCCTAAATCTCTTGCTTTCTTTATAATATGCAAATGAAGGGGAAACTAGGGGCCTAATGTAAATCAGGCAGAGGTGAGAAAGGACTCTGACCTTGAAAAACAGCTGTTTTAAATGGAGACTTTTGCGTTGGCTACTTTCTGAAATGACTCAGATGGGTCACAGATGTTGCATTGACAGACTTTGACATCTGTTGCAAAGATGTTTAATAATTAAAGGAATTTATGTATAAAGAGTTAAAATGGTTTTTTTGAGCAGGTAGGAAATTTTAACAGATAGCTGGAAACTATTAAAAAAGGAAATAAGAAATCCTAGACCTGAAAGGTACAATAACTAAAAAAAAAAAAAAAAAATCAGATGGTTCAAAAACTTAAAGATGGGAGAATTAGTGAACATGAAAATAATGTATTGAAAGCAAGCAATCTGAAGAAAAGAAAGCAAATTGAGAGAATGAGCAGAGTTTCAGATATCTGTGACTGTAGAGTCCAACTTATGTGTCACATCTGTGTGTGTATAATCTATATCTGATAAAGGACTGTACCTAGAATTCATAAAAATATAACTCACTAGGAAAACAAAGTAAGGAAAAACAGGCAGAAGATTTGGACAGATACCTTACAGAAGAGGATATGTAAAGGACCAATAAGCATATTTGAATTTGCTATACATCTTGTCTGACTCTTCGCAACCCCCGTGGACTATACACTTCCCTCATAGCTCAGTTGGTAAAGAATCTACCTGCAATACAGAAGACTCCAGTTTGATTCCTGGGTCAGGGAGATCTGCTGGAGAAGGGATAGACTACCCACTCCAGTATTCTTGGGCTTCCCTTGTGACTCAGCTGGTAAAGAATCTGCCTGCAATGTGGGAGACCTGGGTTCGATCCCTGGGTTGGGAAGGTCCTCTGGAGAAGGGAAAGGCTGCCCACTCCAGTATTCTGGCCTGGAGAATTCCATGGACTGTACAGTCCACGGGGTCGCAAAGAGTTGGACACGACTGAGTGATTTTTCACTTCACTTCATACATTTTGTCATCAGGGAAATGAAAATTTAAATCACAAATGAGCTACTATTATACATTCATTTTATGACTAAATTTTAAAAAGATGTGAAATTGTATATCTACAATATGAAGCAATTGAAATGCTCGTATATTGCTGATGGAAAATATAAAACAGTGTGACCATTATAGAAATGTTTGACAGTTTCTTAAAATTTAAACATACTCCTAACATCCTCTGCAGGTCCACGTCCTCTTTGGAATAGAGGTATCTAGAGCATGTTTTTCTGGTGGCAGATCACAGAACCCAAAGAAAAATAATAAGAACACATGTTGTCCTTTGAGACCTTGGCCAGAATTGGTATTTTGAAACTTCCTCATGTCATTCGTCTAAGCAAGTTATATGGTTTAGGTTCAACATTAACAGGTTGAGGGAATATATTCTACACCTTGCATGAGTGGTACTTCAAAGCCACAGTACAAACACTGTAGATAATATTCTAATCCAGGGACACTGGGGAAAATTTTATCATGGATGACATATTGTATAATGACAGCAATTAACAGCATCACTCAGTGAAGAAATTAGACAGGAGTTGGCACAGTTTTGATTAATGGATATGAAAGAAGAAGCAAGAAAGATTTGAGTCAGACTGGAAAAGGAGCTGTGAGGGCTTATCTAAGGACTGCATGCTTGGGTGAGCATCTTCTAGGAACAGGAGGAAAAATATTTCCCAATTAGATTTTAAGCAATTTCACTATAAAGGAACTTGGTGACCATGTTAGAACCAAAACTGGTCTTTTTTCCCAAATTTCCTGGAATGATCACTTACGTTTGAAAATATCATGTGGTTTATGAAATGTTTTCTTGTACATTATCTGATTTGTTCCTTGAAGAAGACTGCAGGGAAACATTTGTTATTAAAATTATTTTATAGGTTAGTAAAATGGAAACAAAGTGACTTGTCCAAATGTCTTTAGTTCTTAAAAGAGCAAGTACTCATGCTAAGTTGCTCTGGAGTGGGTTACCATTTTCTCCCCTAGGGAATGTTCCTGACCCAGGGATCAAACCCTAGTCTCTTGCATCTCCTGCATTGGCAGGTGGGTTCTTTATCACTAGCGCCACCTGGAAGCCCCAAAAGATCAAAGAAAGGAGTCACACCTGTATTTTTTGACACAAGTCACAGAACTTTTATATTGTTTGACAGTTATTAATCCAGATTTGAACACATAGAAAATGTTCAAGAAATACTTCCATAATTGAATTTATACAGATGAGCAAATACTGATTTGGTCCAGTAAGGAGAGAATAAAAAAAGTATGAAGAAATTATTTCCTTTTGAATTCTGTTTTTTTGAATATGCAGAAAAAAGTCTTTACTTTCTTCCAGTTTTTTCCATCTATAATCAGAAAATAATAGCAATTACTCAAATTTGCAGTTGTATGTAACATACTTTTTCATGCTTCTTCTAAGGCATTGATCCCTGCTACAATGCCCTTTTTATAAAAGAGGAAACAGCCTATAAAGACTTGCCCAGGGTCATAGCAGCAATTGTTGCTGTTCAATCACAAAATAGTGTCCGACTCTTTGTGACCCCAGAGATGGTAGCCTGCCAGGCATCTCTGTCCTTGGGATTTCTCAGGCAAAAATATTGACGTGGGTTGCCATTTCCTTCACCAGGGGATCTTCCTAGATCAGTGATCAAATGTGTGTCTCCTGCATTGGCAGGTGGATTTCTTTATCACTGAACCACCAGGACTTGTGGCTAAACTAAAAGGTTAACCACACCTGTTCTGTTTTTTCCATAAATTCCATACTATTTGTCTGTGGTTATTCAGAATACAGTCTCATATGTGAAATTTCTTCAACACTAGTGAGATGATTACAGAGACCATTTAATTGCAGTATTCTTAATGTCTGCCTTAAAATTTTGTTATATTCTAGTTAAATGTGCCCGTGTTTTCTGATTATTAATATTCTTATGCTGTTGCATTCCCATGCGATCTGTGGAAAGCATTTAATGAAGACATAATTGTTCCAGCATATGTTAATTTTTACTTCCTTAAGTGTTTATTAGCATAGATCTTCTGGTAAATCCCTCCCACCTTTTTTTTTCTGAGGTGTTAAATTGTTTTGTTTTCATTACCTTGCAGGAAACATCATTTTTTGTTGTACAACTTAAAATTTTATCTGAGGATCCCCTAGGAAATGATGTCACACACAGGAATAAAGAAAGTAACTGCTGTTTGCACCTGGAGAATTATTTCAATGCTCTGATACTGAATTCCTTGAAATATGTTCCATATACAGAAAAGGCAGTTTCATGGGCAGCTGCACTGGACATAGAAAATATAACTCTTTCCCTTTTAATATTGCTAATGTACATAGTGAAGCTCTAAGACGAACTGTATTGAAAAATTTGGGTCAATTTTTTAAATACATAATTTAAAGACATAAAACATCATTTAAAATTTCCTTCAAATAAGTGAAGAGTAACAAAACTCAGGGAAGGGAATGGCAGACCACTTCAGTATTCTTGCCTTGAGAACCCCATGAACAGTATGAAGAGATGAGATGGTTGGACGGCATCACTGACTCGATGGACATGAGTTTGAGCAAGCTCTGGGAGTTTGTGATGAACAGGGAAGCCTGATGTGCTGCAGTCCATGGGATCGCAGAGTTGGAGATGACTGAACCATTGAACTGTACAAAATTCATTGTGTGTAAGAATGTGATGACAGAGCAGAAAATAATTTTGTATCCTTCCTAGACAATAATTTTGTTTATAGCAATTGGGAAATGGTAAAACAACCAGAGAGTCAAACCTTTAAATAATGCCTTTATTTATAATAAAAGTGAAAAACTATGTTTCCCAAAATAAAAAGTACCACACAAGTTAGTGTAAAACTACATGTGTCAATACTTTGAGTTATTAAAATATTTTGTTAAGAATTCTGTAGTGTTACTCAATGGGTATAAAAATGAATAGTATAAACTCATTTCACCAAGTCAGTGTTGGAGATTAGGGTATTCTAGGTTAGAGGATACACTGTAATTCTTGGATTTCATATGTGTACATCAAACAGAAATTTAAGACCTTACAGGGCTGAGGAAGGAAGAATTAGAACTAGAACCTATGGCTAGAAGCCACATAGATCAACATTTTGTTCTAGATCAGAAAGAATTTAAAGATAGATCCTGCTGTTTTACAGCTACAGCTCTCATTTACAAAACACACAATATATGTCAGGCTATTCTACACTCTTCATACATATTAACTTACTGAATCCTTACAGCAGTCCTCTGAGCTGAGTATATTCATTATTCCTGCTTCATAGATGAGAAAACTCAGCACAGAAAGATTCGCAAGGTCACATAGCTTTTAAGTGGTTGAAACAGCATTTGAACCCAGATAATATATGGCTTCAAAACCTGTTCCCCTAGTACCTATGATAGTTGTCCTAGGAGGGAAAGAGTTGCTCTCTCTTCAATATTCAAGCACAAATTGAAAACCCACTCACTAGGCATTATATAGAAGTAAAGTCGCTCAGCCGTGTCCGGCTCTTTGAGATCCCATGGACTGTAGTCTACCACGCTACTCCATCCATGGGATTTTCCAGGCAAGAGTGCTGGAGTGGGTTGCCATTTCCTTCTCCAATTATGTAGAAGGGAACACATATATGTGTACAGGAAAGTTAGACTCCAAGACTGAATTTCTTATTCTGTATAAGTCCTAAAATACAAATGCTTCAGGAAAAAAGAAAACAAGATTAATGATTCTACATGCTGTTAAATATCATGGGCCATAGACTTCACTTCTTAGGGATCTTTCACAGTGTTTCAAATAGATCTAGAAATGGCATAAGTCAACAATATACACTTGCAAAGTTGAGTAAGTTCAATTCCTTTATATGTGTCTCATTAGGAAAATTAAGAACCAGGCAGTTGATATTCCACTAAATTCCTTTCTGCTATCAAACTCATCTTGCTTCCACAGCAGTTCTTATCTACTTATCTCTGGTTAGATGAGCTGTTCCTCTCTCTCTCTCTCTCTCTCTTCCTCTCTCCACCTATTCAGGACTACACTCCTGTATTTCAGTCACTTTCCTCACTCACCTGTATCTGTAACCGCATCTTATATTGCCTCTTTTACAAGAGTGAAGCCCTCCCTCCCCTTGTCTTACTTCCCCTCTCTTCATCTTCTTTTTCTTTCATCTTCCTTCTCTTACCCTCTCTCGTTCATTTGATAAAACATTTGGAGGCAATAAAAGAGAATGAAATACTAATACATAAAGCAACATAGATGGGCCTTGAAAAACCTACCTGTGAAAAATTCAGCTTTCAAAGACCATATATTGTATGATTCCATTCATTATAAATATCTAGACTAGGCATATCTGGGTGGCTTCCCAGTGGTGCTAGTAGTAAAGAACCTGCCTGCCAATGCAGAAGACCTAAGAGAAGTGGTTTTGATCCCTGGGTGTGGGAGATCCCCTGGAGGAGGAAATGACAACCCACTCCAGTACTCTTGCCTGGAGAATCCAATGGACAGAGGAGCCTACAGTCCATAGATTTGCAAAGAGTCAGACAGGACTGAAGCGACATAGCACACAGGCATATCTCCACATGTGTTAGATTAGTGGATGTTTATGGTTTGGATGGGGTGGGAGAAGGTGATAGTTTGGGCAGTGAATAGGGAATGATTGCTAATGAATATGGAGTTTCTTTTGGCGTAAAAAGTGTTTCAAGATTCATGGTGATGGTTGCAAAACTAGTGAACATACTGAAAAACATTGAATTTTATATTTTAAAACAATGAATTTTATAATGTGTATGAGTGTGCTCACTTGTGTTTAACTCTTTGTGACCCCATAGACTAGCCCACCAGGCTTCTCTGTCCATGAATTGTCCAAGTAAGAATATTGGAGCAGGTCACCATTTTCTCCTCCAGGGGATCTTCCTGAACTAGGGATCGAACCCAGGTCTTCCTGTGTCTCCTGCATTGGCAGGCGGATTCTTTATCACAGTGTCACCTGGGAAGCCTGAATTTTATAATATACGGATTATATCTCAATAAAGCTGTTATTTAAAAAACGAACTCTATATGTATTTACACACACATATGTGTGTGTGTGTATTATATGTTTATACACAGACATATGTTTACACATATGCATACACACTGATTTATTGATACATTGATTACTTAATTTGTTTTGTAAACTGATTTATTCAGGGATCATGCAAAGCATGGTCACATTTTCTTCATAGAATGTTAATAATAAAAACATTTTACCGATAAGGTTAGGATATAGCTATTGTTCATTTTTATCATAAACTTGTCAGAATTTATAAACTAAAAAGTTCGATCATTTACAGCCTTCCATTTTTTAATGCGTCTTTATGTCAAGAATAGTTTTTCTTACAATTCTCTAAAGCACTGAGGCAGACTGAATACGTTATTTTGTGCTACAAATACCTACCTTTTAATTCTGGCTCTGACACTGGAAGTGGGTGTGGTCTTCAACTTTTCTGAATTTTAGTTTATTCAGATATAAAATGAGTAAAAGAGTCAGATTTGATGTAAAAATTGTATATTTACACAAAGTATTCTTCTTGGTCTTTTAAGTTTTCTGAATTTCAGTTTCTGTAATCTATATCATAACACCGATCTACCTATTTATGTAATTTAAATCAGATATTGCAATTAAATGTCTTAGTGCAGAACTTGGCACAGAGAGTGGCAGCTGTGCAAATTATTCTTATCATTTTTTTTTTTTTGTCACAACACAATTCACCTGTCACACAGAGCACCATGTCCTGGCACACATGTCCTTCTTACCCTGCTTTTGTATCCTTGTTCCTCTGCCTTCAATTATATTTTTCCACTTAGTGCCTATTATATATTCAGGTTTATCTTTTAGAAATTGTGGCTGAAATAAGTAAACTGTATGATATTTCTATACAGATAAATGTTGGTAAATCTGTGTACAAATTTCTCACTATATTAAATTCTGTGTGGTATATAGTTGTATGTATCTTCCTGCAAAAATCCATTTTTGTTGTTGGGGAATAATATATATGAACACAGGTATAATACAATTCACCCATTCCAGTCCATTTCAGTTTGCTGATTCCTAGAATGTCGACATTCACTCTTGCCATCTCTTGTTTGACCACTTCCAATTTGCCTTGATTCATGGACCTGACATTCCAGGTGCCTATGCAATATTGCTCTTTACAGCATCAGACCTTGTTTCTATCACCAGTCACATCCACAGCTGGGTATTGTTTTTGCTTTGGCTCCATCCCTTCATTCTTTCGGAAGTTATTTCTCCACTGATCTCCAGTAGCATATTGGGCACCTACTGACCTGGGGAGTTTCTCTTTCAGTATCCTATCATTTTGCCTTTGCATACTGTTCATGGGGTTCTGAAGGCAAGAATACTGAAATGGTTTGCCATTCCCTTCTCCAGTGGACCACATTCTGTCAGATCTCTACACCATGACCCGCCCATCTTTGGTTGCCCCATGGGCATGGCTTAGTTTCATTGAGTTAGACAAGGCTGTGGTCCTAGTGTGATTAGATTGACTAGTTTTCTGTGAGTATGGTTTCAGTGTGTCTGCCCTCTGATGCCCTCTTGCAACACCTACCATCTTACTTGGGTTTCTCTTACCTTGGGTGTGGGGTATATCTTCACAGCTGTTCCAGCAAAGCGCAGCCATTGCTCCTTACCTTGGACGAGGGGTATCTCCTCACCACCACCCTTCCTGACCTTCAACATGGGATAGCTCCTATAGGCCCTCCTGCACCCATGCAGCCACGGCTCCTTGGACATGGGGTTGGTCCTTCTGGCCACCACCCCTGGCCTCGGGCATGGGGTTGCTCGTCCTGGCCTGGAATGGGTGAGTTTAACTCAGATGACCATTATATCTACTACTGTGGGCAGGAATCCCTCAGAAGAAATGGAGTAGCCAAAATGGTCAACAAACGAGTCCGAAATGCAGGACTTGGATGCAATCTCAAAAACGACAGAATGATCTCTGTTCGTTTCCAAGGCAAACCATTCAATATCACAGTAATCCAAGTCTATGCCCCAACCAGTAACGCTGAAGAAGCTGAAGTTGAATGGTTCTATGAAGACCTATAAGACCTTTTAGAACTAACACCCAAAAAAGATGTCCTTTTCATTATAGGGGACTGGAATGCAAAAGTAGGAAGTCAAGAAACACCTGGAGTAACAGGCAAATTTGGCCTTGGAATACAGAATGAAGCAGGGCAAAGACTAATACAGTTTTGCCAAGAAAATGCACTGGTCATAACAAACACCCTCTTCCAACAACACAAGAGAAGACTCTACACATGGACATCACCAGATGGTCAACACTGAAATCATCTTGATTATATTCTTTGCAGCCAAAGATGGAGAAGCTCTATACAGTCAACAAAAACAAGACCAGGAGCTGACTGTGGCCAGACGATGAACTACGTATTGCCAAATTCAGACTTAAATTGAAGAAAGTAGGGAAAACCACTAGACCATTCAGGTATGACCTAAATCAAATCCCTTATGATTATACAATGGAAGTGAGAAACAGATTTAAGGGCCTAAATCTGATAGATAGAGTGCCTGATGAACTATGGATGGAGGTTCGTGACATTGTACAGGAGACAGGGATCAAGACCATCCCCATGGAAAAGAAATGCAAAGAAGCAAAATGGCTGTCTGCGGAGGCCTTAAAAATAGCTGTGAAAAGAAGAGAAGTGAAAAGCAAAGGAAAAAAGGAAAGATATAAACATCTGAATGCAGAGTTCCAAAGAATAGGAAGAAGAGATAAAGCCTTCTTCAGTGATCAATGCAAAGAAATAGAGGAAAACAACAGAATGGGAAAGACTAGAGATCTCTTCAAGAAAATCAGAGATACCAAAGGAACATTTCATGCAAAGATGAGCTCGATAAAGGACAGAAATGGTATGGACCTAACAGAAGCAGAAGATATTAAGAAGAGATAGCAAAAATACACAGAAGAACTGTACAAAAAAGATCTTCACGACCCAGATAATCACGATGGTGTGATCACTGACCTAGAGCCAGACATCCTGGGATGTGAAGTCAAGTGGGCCTTAGAAAGCATCACTACTAACAAAGCTAGTAGAGGTGATAGAATTCCAGTGGAGCTATTCCAAATCCTGAAAGCTGATGCTGTGAAAGTGCTGCACTCAATATGCCAGCAAATTTGGAAAACTCAGCAGTGGCCACAGGACTGGAAAAGGTCAGTTTTCATTCCAATCCCAAAGAAAGGCAATGCCAAAGAATGCTCAAACTACCGCACAATTGTGCTCATCTCACACGCTGGTAAAGTAATGCTCAAAATTCTCCAAGCCAGGCTTCAGCAATACGTGAACCGTGAACTTCCTGATGTTCAAGCTGGTGTTAGAAAAGGCAGAGGAACCAGAGATCAAATTGCCAACATCTGCTGGATCATGGAAAAAGCAAGAGAGTTCCAGAAAGGCATCTATTTCTGCTTTATTGACTATGCCAAAGCCTTTGACTGTGTGGATCACAATAAACTGTGAAAAATTCTGAAACAGATGGGAATACCAGACCACCTGACCTACCTCTTGAGAAATTTGTATGCAGGTCAGGAAGCAAAGGTTAGAACTGGACATGGAACAACAGACTGGTTCCAAATAGGAAAAGGAGTTCGTCAAGGCTGTATATTGTCACCCTGTTTATTTAACTTCTATGCAGAGTACATCATGAGAAACACTGGACTGGAAGAAACACTAGCTGGAATCAAGATTACTGGGAGAAATATTGATAACCTCAGATATGCAGATGATACCACCCTTATGGCAGAAAGTGAAGAGTAACTCAAAAGCCTCTTGATGAAAGTGAACGTGCAGAGTGAAAAAGTTGGCTTAAAGCTCAACATTCAGAAACGAGTTGCCAGTCCAGTTTCGATACACGATACTGGATGCTTGGGGCTAGTGCACTGGGACGACCCAGAGGGATGGTATGGGGAGGGAGGAGGGAGGAGGGTTCAGGATGGGGAACACATGTACACCTGTGGCGGATTCATTTTGATATTTGGCAAAACTAATACAATTATGTAAAGTTTAAAAATAAAATTAAAAAAAAAAAACAAAAAAACGAAGATCATGGCATCCGGTCCCATCACTTCATGGGAAATAGATGGGGAAACAGTGGAAACAGTGTCAGACTATTTTTGGGGGCTCCAAAATCACTGCAGATGGTGACTGCAGCCATGAAATTAAAAGACGCTTACTCCTTCGAAGAAAAGTTATGACCAACCTAGATAGCATATTCAAAAGCAGAGACATTACTTTGCCAACAAAGGTCCATCTAGTCAAGGCTATGGTTTTTCCTGTGGTCATGTATGGATGTGAGAGTTGGACTGTGAAGAAAGCTGAGCGCCGAAGAATTGATGCTTTTGAACTGTGGTATTGGAGAAGATTCTTGAGTCCCTTGGACTGCAAGGAGATCCAGCCAGTCCATTCTGAAGGAGATCAGCCCTGGGATTTCTTTGGAAGGAATGATGCTGAAGCTGAAACTCCAGTACTTTGGCCACCTCATGCGAAGAGTTGACTCATTGGAAAAGACTCTGATGCTGGGAGGGATTGAGGGCAGGAGGAGAAGGGGACAACAGAGGATGAGATGGCTGGATGGCATCACTGACTCGATGGACGTGAGTCTGGGTGAAGTCTGGGAGTTGGTGATGGACAGGGAGGCCTGGCGTGCTGCGATTCATGGGGTCGCAGAGAGTCAAACACGACTGAGTGACTGATTTGATCTGACCTGATAATACAATTTGGAAAGAGATCAGTACCATGCAGAGGTTAAAAAAAATTAAGGAGTTGGATTTATTTGTAGATGAAGTGGAGGGGGATACACATTTTGAATCATAGAAATTTGTAAAGGAGTAAAGAATCAGAAAGCAGAATATGCTCATCCAAAGAGGTCCACGCCCTAATTTCTCTGATCTATAAAAATGTTAGTTTAAATGGCAAAATGGAATTCAGGTTGCAGATGGAATTAAGGTTGCTAATCAGCTGATCTTCAAATAACTATCCTGGGTTATCAAATGGACTCAGTGTAATCACTGGGACCCTTAAAAGTGGAAATGGGAGGCAGAAGAGGAGAATTAGCCAGAGAAAGATGTGACTATAGAGATAGGTACAGGAAGGTACAGTATTGCCAGGTTTGAAGATTGAACTGGGCCACAAGCCAAGCAAATGGGTGACCTCTGGAAACTGGAAAGAGAGTGGAAACAGGTGTTCTCTGAGCCTCCAGAAAGCTACACAGCCAGGCCAGCGTTTTTATTTGAGTTTGATGAGATCCATGTTGTACTTCTAACATTCAGAACTGTAAGATGTATTTTTTTTTCTTAAACCACTAAGTTTTTGGTAATCTGTTACAGCAGCAATAGAAACCACAATAGAAGGATATGGCGGCCTAGTTTCTATCCATGGAAATCTGTGTTTTTAATGGAAAGTACTGACTCAGGACTTCCCAGTGGTACAGTAGTTAGACTTCACCCTTAAGTGGAAGGGGTGTGGGTTTGATCCCTGGTCAGAGAGCTAAGATCCCCACATACCTTGAGGCCAAAAAAACCAAAGCATAAAACAGAAGCACTATTGTAACAAATTCAATACAGACTTTAAAACTGGTCCACATTAAAAAAAAAAATCTTTAAAACAATCACTGATCCATTTATTGAACAAATAGTTGTTGAGTGCTTCTCCAGGCACAATTTCAGAAGCTGAGATTATAGCTGTAAGTCAGGCAAGATGCCTGCCCTCTGAGAGCTCAGAGATTAGTGAAAGACATGCAATAGACATATACACATTTAAATCATGAGAAACTTAAAGATCAGAACAGATACATGATTCATTCAATGAACACTTACTGAATACCTGATATGTAAGGTCCTTGTTGCTATCACTTAGGGTGTAAGCGATGGTCATTAAAGAAAACAAAGAAAAGTTCTTCAAAGCAGAGGTCATGGAACCTCAGCTTCTAGTTTTCATTTCCACCTTCTTTTATTAGCTCATTACCCTGGGCAAATTACTTAGTCTCTATGTGTCTCAAATTCTTAACCTGAAAAATAGAGATAATAAAAGTTTATAAATCATAAGGGTGTTATGAGGATAAATGGATTACAGTATTTGGAAAGCACTTGGTGTAGTGCCTAACTCATCATGCACATAATGTGATTGTTTGATAAATTAAAAAGAATAGGGATACAATGAGATTGTTTTGTCCACAGAGCATTCACTGTCTGGGGTGGAGAAGTGTATAAATATATATTTTTAAAGTATGCATTATGAAAAATATTAGATCCTGACGTTCATATAAGTTGAGGTCTAGAGTATTGGGGACCATGAAAAGTATGTTTTCCTGGAAACATGGAGACTTTATGCCTTGATGCTTGGAAAAATAACTCCCTTGTTCAGCTGGTTCACTCAACTCTGAGGAAGGAGCTGACTTGGCATCTTCCACACAATAGGAGCAGATGAGGTCATGATACAAGTTTTTGTCATCTTCCATAGGGTCCAGTATATAAAAATGGGAAAAAGACAATTCGTTTTTCATAGATCATTCATGTACATTTTGTGTGGGCTAGAGTCTCTAATGCTTCAGTTCAGTCCATTTCCAGCTTTTCAGTAAGATCAGTATTTCAGACTAACAATAGATTCTGAAAGTGTGTATAGGTTTGAGCATCCCTGGACATTGCACACACACACGTGTGTGTGTGTGTGTGTGTGTGTGTGTGTGTGCGTGCGTGCACTGGGTTGTAATATTGTGCTCCACTTCTAATTTCTATACTGCTGATGTAACAGTGAAAAACGGGAGAGACAGGTCTACAAAACTGAGCAAGCAATCGATAGCAAAGCGAATCCTGTTAATTCATAAAGGATGAAACTACATAAAGGACAGAAAAAAAAGTGAAAGAGGAGAAAGAGAAAAATATACCCACGTGATTGACCCTGGAGATGCCCAGTAGCTAAATAAGAATCTTTGGATCTTGCTGAATTTTTTTCTTCTTCTTCAAAACTGCCATTCAGGATACAGATATAAGATGTTTATGACCAGGAGTACCTCTTCCTTAGACAACACCTCTGCAAAACAACATCATTCCACTTAACTACCTTTTGGTCTGTCTGTCCCATGGAGGGTATGGGAAGTGCCACTGCAGTCAGGGGAGTGAGCAATAGGTGATCCGAACCATGGGAACCCAGCCAGTCCATGAGACTGTCCTCCTGGGACTGCAGTGAAAAGTAAAAGGAGAAGGAAAATTGAGGAGCAGCTATTAAAAATTCTGGAGTGATCAGAAAACAAAAATCTGGTAGCATTGTGAATGAGTATTTAGATTTTCAGTATCAATAAGCTCGGGGGGTCATCCAGACCCTTGGTGTGGTCCAGCACCCAGGCTGCATTTGAAGAGTAAGGTGAGGTTGTCATCAGTATCATGCATTCAGATCACTGCTTACTCCTCCTTTCCAGCTGTCTCTCTCTCTCTGTATGACCTGCCTTCACATCTTCATGTGCTTTTCTCATCTGGAGTATCTTTCCCCCTTCTTTTCTGGATTTGGACGCACAGCTGACCAATCACTGTCTGTTCTTACAGCTCACTCAGTCTTTCATTCATTCAGTGATGTCACTGAATGCCCTTCATAACACATGCTATCATTCTGTTAGTACTTGGTAAGTGCCAGGTGCAAGAATCATGCCTTAGTTTTGTTTATTAATTAATAAACCATAGTTTGTTTATTCTTGAAAAAATATTATGAGATACACATGTTTACCCCAGTTATCCACTAAGATCACATGATTAGGTAGTGCCAGAGAAGAACTTGGACATTGTTGAACTCCAAAACCTATGGCTTAGAGCTTTAACCACTGGGCTCCCTGGCCAGCAGTGCTGGGAGTAGGTGCTGGGGATCCTGACCTCAACACAGCCAGTTCCTCCCAGGAGTGCCTTCAGGTTCACTGGGTCAGCCAGAGAAACCGATGATTTCTATATAGTGGAATGAGAACCATGGTTGGCGGGAGAGCTGTTGATTTGGGGTACAGGAGAAGAAAAGGTTCTTGGCAAGTCACTGAGCAAAATCTTAAAAACTGAATAGAGAGAATCAGAAAATGGTGTTCCTGGCAGAGTTAAGAGAATGTGCAGAGACAGACACTATTTGGGGAACTGAATATGGTTCACTAGACTTGGGGGATAGGGTGTGACCAATCTGCGGGTGGTTTATTAGGAAATGATGCTAGAACATTAGGAGAACGATTATAAAGGACTTAGTATGTGGTGCTAAGATTTCTCATCCTGGAGATTACTTTTAACTTACTTTTTTATTGTAATATATTATAGTTGCTTTACAATGTTGTGTTAATTTCTACTGTATAGCAAAATGTACAGCACTGTTGTTCAGTCGCTCAGTCGTGTTTGACTCTTTGCGACCCCATGGACTGCAGCACTGTAGACTTCCCTGTCCTTATCAGCCATACATAGACATACACCCCCTCCCTTTGTGGTGATCTGAATAGGAAGGAAGTCCAAAAATGTGTTAAGGTTTCCTTAAAATTTTTATCCTGAGGACATCAGGGAGTCATCCATAAAGTGCCTGGTAAAAAAAATCAACCGCTTCTGAAAGAGAATGAGTGGCAGGCAGTTAACTAGTTGCAAGACAGTGTTATGTTTATGTTAGAAGTTTAGAAAACGTGTTGAAGATCCCTGGAAGAAATGGCAATGCACTCCAGTATTCTTGCCTGGAAAATTCCATGGACTGAGGAGCCTGGTGGGTTCTAGTCCATGTGGTCACTGAGTTGGCCACGACTGAGCATGCATGCACACATGTATGATGTGACATGTGATGTCAGAGGTTTAAAGGACATGCTAAAGAAACATGGAGATGGGAGATTTAGAACAGTCCCATGGGGTGAGAGGTCAAGGATGATGTTTAAGAGAAACTCACAGTGTATGCACAAGGAAAATGCAAATTATCAAGGAAAAGAAGGGAGGGAGGACATTCCAAACAAAGAATAGAACACGCTTTTAGGCAAAGAGCCATAAAACAGCAAAGGAAACACTGAACAGATGAGAAAAAAGAGATCCTTATCAGGGCATGGTGAGAGATGAGAAAAGGTTCAAATGACAAAAGGCTTATACACCCAGTAGATCTTCCCTGGTGGCTCAGACAGTAAAGCATCTGCCTACAATGCCTACCATGTGGGAGACCCGGGTTAAATCCCTGGGTCGGGAAGATCTCCTGGAGAAGGAAATGGCAACCCACTCCAGTATTCTTGCCTGGAAAATCCCGAGGATGGTGGAACCTGGTAGGCTACAGTTCATGGGGTCGCTAAGAGTCGGACACAACTGAACGACTTCACTATACACCCAGCTAAGCCATTTATGAGTAGTCCTGTAAGCTGTTATGAGACTTTGAAGGATATTTATGAGACAGAAACGAGCAAATTTGGTTTCTTGGACTATTGCTCTGGCAGCAATTGAGTAGGTGTATTGAAAGGGGTGGGTAGCTAGTTATTGAAAACGATTAAAAACAACTAGAAGACTATGTCAGTAATCCAGAAGAGAAGTAAGGAGGACCTTAACTAAAAATATGGTGGTGAAATGGGAAGGGGTGCAAGAATTTTTCATGTCACATGTATAGAGGAAATGAAGATGACTCATGTTTCTGACTTTGGTGGCTGAATGGAATCTGTCATTGAAGTAGGATGTTCCAGAACAAAAGCCAGTTTTGGTTAATGATGCCTCCATACTAGATGTGACCAGTGTGGAATGTGTGTGGAACATTCAAGTTGAGATGTTCAGAAAGGTTTCTGAAATCCAGAGTTAAGTTACGATGTAAGCCACGTGTGTGCATACCAATAAATGTGGGTTCCTCATTCCTTTGTATTTGATCCTAAACTGGTTGTTCTTGTTTACCTTTTTCTAAACAATTCTGTTTATACATAAGTCTATTAGAGGATGCTTAGTGCCCAATCCTGAATTTAATGAGGCGCTGCTTGAGTTTCAAAAGCTATAAATGCAACACTCTAACAAAAATCTCAAGCAGACATTCTAACTTCATGAAGACTTGTGGCAGTAGGAGAGATCCATCTTTTACAGAACTTCTAATACCCAAAGAGAAAACAAATCCTTTCTAATCAATTTCATGGTTTCTCAATCTCCTTTTTTTTTTTTTTTTCTGGTACCATTGGCATCCTATCTGCCCAACCTGAACTCTGACTACAGCCAGGGGTACATTTAGACCAGCTCAGCACCACGCAAGAAGCTGCTTCCACAGCCACTGCCGGTGCCCTTGATGAGGCACTCCTATTTCCCAGAGTGCACCAGCTGGATAGACGGTGACACGCAGTGGCACTTGGACAGTGCCATGCGGAGGTGCTTCACGTGCTGAGTGCCTCACATGCAGCGCCTCAGTCAGTGCTGTCCTCATGGCAGACTTCTGGAACAGGAATTGTTGTCACTGCTTTTGAAAATCTCCTCTAACACAAGCACTGTGTTTGGCACTGGAGTTGTGGAGCTAATACCTACTGTTCAATAGTTGAAAGTCTAGAGGGAGAGAGAGAAATATCCTATGACATCCCTTATATGTGAAATCTAAAAAGAAATGATACAAATGAACTTATTTGCAAACAGAAACAGACTCACTGACTTAGAGAATGAACTTATGGTTGCCAGTGGGGAATGATGCTAGGAAAGGATAGTTAGGGAGTTTGGGATCAACATGTACACACTGCTGTATTTAAAATGGATAACCAACAAGGTCCTACTGTGTAGCACATGGAGCTCTGCTCAGACTGGATGGGAACTGGGTTTGGGGGAGAATGGACACATGTATATATATGGCTGAGTTACTTTGCTGTCCACCTGAGACTATGACAACATTGTTAATTGGCTATACTCCAATATAAAATAAAAAGTTTAAAAAATACATTTTGAAGCAATGTGGAGAGCAAACAAAAGTGGAAAGAGACAGGAATCAGGGGGAAACACAGGAGGAAAAAAAAAAAAGAAAATGTCTAGAGAAGATAACACACAGAGATATTTACAAAACTATGTGAGGATACCCTGGAGGTGTGCGGTTGGAGGTGATAGGTGAGTGACTTTAGAAAATCCCTCCAGTCATACTGCCTGCACTATTTAAATTTTTTATTGAACTAATGGAGCAATGTTGTATATCTTACCTCATTTTCAACCTAGGCAGAGCTGATTAAAAGTCTAACCTAAGAAAACATCAAATTATTTTTTACCCTATGTGAAATTTGTGTAAGTATAGACTATCAATTCCCTTTCTCCAAATGGAAAACTTTATTAGAAACCTTCCACTAGAATGAATGTATAGATTTTGAATGTTTTCTTCATTTCTCATATTGTTGTAAATAATAGAATGGCCTGTAGAGGCCGCTGATGGGCTAATTTGCAAGTGGGCGGCTCTGTGGCTAGTTTATCTTTGCTTAGAATTCGCCCTCTTAAAGGTTTATGTGTACATGAAAATTGGTGCGAACAAAACGTCTCCTTCGACGGTTATGCATTATTATAACCACCCGCAGATAATCATGACCGGCTTCAGTATAGTGCTGTTTCTGATGGAACACTTGGCAAGATAGTTCTGTAGCTGGAATCAGAGAGACCTTTAAAGACATCCCTGTCAATTTATAGTGTTAAGTACCTCCTGACGAGGAGCATCACTGATGCTTGAGCATCACTGATGAATCACAGACTGTGACCCTAAAGAGAATTTAAGTCTAACAAATTTATCCATTTTCCATATGAGAAACTGAAGCCCAGAGAGAAAATATGATTTGCCCAAGGTCACTCAAAGAGTTAATTACAGAGTGCAGATTAGAACTAACAAACCCTCATGTCCTCCCTGCCCCATTTTCTTTAGTCCAGAGGTTTGAAAACTTGAGTTCAGCAAGTTTTGTTGATTAACCTTTACTTCGAGTCCAACACATGCCAGCTATTTGTTTTGATGGATGATGAGATGAATTGTCGGAGAAGGCAATGGCACCCCACTCCAGTACTCTTACCTGGAAAATCCCATGGACAGAGGAGCCTGGTAGGCTACAATCCATGGGGTTGCTAAAAGTCGGACACGACTGAGCGACTTCACGTTCACTTTTCACTTTCATGCATTGGAGAAGGAAATGGCAACCCACTCCAGTGTTCTTGCCTGGAGAATCCCAGGGATGGGGGAGCCTGGTGGGTTGCCATCTATGGGGTCGCACAGAGTCAGACACGACTGAAGTGGCAGCAGCAGCAGAGATGAATTGTGGTCTCTGTTGTAGTAAGGACATGGACACATATACAAGTGATTATAAAGAGGTTATATCGTAAGATAGAGGTTCTATCTTCTAGGGAACATAGCATGCTATTGGAGCACAAGAAGGGCACCTGTCTAAGCCTGAATACCTTCTGGGTATTTAGAGATGTTTTCCTGCACAAAAGGATTGCTGAGATGATGGAAAAATTAGTGGAACTTATCCAGAGAGAGAGAAGATGGGAAGTGTAGAGAAGGTGTGGATGAGAAGGAGAGCCATTCTAGGTGGACTAGAGTAGCAGCTTTAAGACTGTGCCTTTGAGCAAGGCTGTCTTTCACTCTATTTGTTGTGTTTTATTCCTAGCTTCTTCTGTAAGATATGTCTTTAGGCACAAATGCAAATGCTTATTGGGACTAGTCATTATCCCTAAGTGGATGAAATCAATCCAATGTAGAAAAAAATTGCAGCAATGTTAATTATGGGGAGTTGGAGGATATGACCCTTTATAAAGGGAGAAATTGATACTTAGTTTATGACAGTTACTGCTAAGGGGAACCAGTCCTGTCAAACTTTAAGTTTTTCAAAAGTTCTCCAACTCTGGGATGAGATCTGAATTTTTAGCTGTTGGTGATTCTATACTTCAAATTTAAGACTCTCAGCAGGGCAACAATACATATCAAATTAATGAAGGCTAAAGTAATTGCAGGTATCATTATATTACCAGATTCCTTGTGACTTTTCTTTGTGAAACAGAACAATAAACACAGCTGTAGTAGAACAGTCACAAAGTAGGAGTCAGGAGACTTGAATTTTACCTCTAAGTCATTGTGAGTATTAAGCAAGCAACTTAGCATTCTCAGCTAAAAGTCATGAGTTTACCAGGTTGCTTTAAAGGTTGAAGTTTCATGCCAGGAGGGGCAAACTGAGAAGACCAGAGGCTCCTATTTACTCCAGTGTCCACTCATAGAGTAGAGGTGTCACTCCAGCACAAGCAGGTTGCTGTCCCTGCCCCCAACCTTAATACCTGTGCTGAGGTTCTAACCAAGGTAAGACGCAGGACTTAAGGACTACTGAGTGCATGGTTCTGCCTGAAAGCCTGGACTTTGCTTGGAACAGGGCATGGAGAAGTTCATGCCTAAGCCAGGGAAAGAGGTGTCTGAGAAAGGCTCTCCTGGGGTCACATTCATGCCTGGTGATCTGGAAGGTTGGGATAATCAGAGCAGAAAGAGTGGAAAGCATTCACAACAAATTCATGAGCAGAGGGCAGGAGTCTTACTATCTTAAGGGATCTAAGCACAACCTTTGATCAAATGTAGGATGTATAGTAAGTTACTTTGACTCAAGGAAGGACTTCCCAGGTGGCTCAGTGATAAAGACTCCACTTGCCAATGCCAGAGACAGGTTCTGTCCCTGGGTTGGGAAGATCCCCTGGAAGAAGGAAATGGCAACCCACTCCATAGTCTTGCCTGGAAAATCTCATGGGCAGGCGAATCTGGCAGGCTACGGTCCATGAGATCACAGAGAGTTGGACATGACTGAACAACTAAACACTGGCTCAAAGATGACTTTAAGGAAGCCAGGTTCAAAAATAAAAACTGGGGTCTTCCTTGATGGTTCAGTGGCTAAGACTCCACATTCCCAATACAGGAGGCCTGGGTTCAGTCCCTTGTCAGGGAGCTAGATCCCATATGACACATAAAGACCCAGTGTAGAGAAATAAATAAATATTAAAAATAAAAACACACATTTAGTAATTTTCTGGTGGAGTCTTTAGGGTTTTCTATGTAGAGAATCATGTCATCTGCAAACAGTGAGAGTTTTACTTCTTCTTTTCCAATTTGGATTCCTTTTATTTCTTTTTCTGCTCTGATTGCTGTGGCCAAAACTTCCAAATCTATGTTGAATAGTAATGGTGAAAGTGGGCACCCTTGTCTTCTTCCTGACTTTAGAGGAAATGCTTTCAATTTTTCACCATTGAGGATAATGTTTGCTGTGGGTTTGTCATATATAGCTCTTATTATGTTGAGGTATGTTCCTTCTATTCCTGCTTTCTGGAGAGTTCTTATCATAAATGGATGTTGAATTTTGTCAAAGGCTTTCTCTGCATCTATTGAGATAATCATATGGTTTTTATTTTTCAATTTGTTAATGTGGTGTATTACATTGATTGATTTGTGGATATTGAAGAATCCTTGCATCCCTGGGATAAAGCCCACTTGGTCATGGTGTATGATCTTTTTAATGTGTTGTTGGATTCTGATTGCTAGAATTTTGTTAAGGATTTTTGCATCTATGTTCATCAGTGATATTGGCCTGTAGTTTTCTTTTTTTCTGGCATCTTTGTCAAGTTTTGGTATTAGGGTGATGGTGGCCTCATAGAATGAGTTTGGAAGTTTACCTTCCTCTGCAATTTTCTGGAAGAGTTTGAGTAGGATAGGTGTTAGCTCTTCTCTAAATTTTTGGTAGAATTCAGCTGTGAAGCCGTCTGGACCTGGGCTTTTGTTTGCTGGAAGATTTTTGATTACAGTTTCAATTTCCATGCTGGTGATGGGTCTGTTAAGATTTTCTATTTCTTCCTGGTCGAGTTTTGGAAAGTTGTACTTTTCTAAGAATTTGTCCATTTCTTCCACGTTGTCCATTTTATTGGCATATAATTGTTGATAGTAGTCTCTTAAGATCCTTTGTATTTCTGTGTTGTCGGTTGTGATCTCTCCATTTTCGTTTCTAATTTTATTGATTTGATTTTTCTCCCTTTGTTTCTTGATGAGTCTGGCTAATGGTTTGTCAATTTTATTTATCCTTTCAAAGAACCAGCTTTTGGCTTTGTTGATTTTTGCTATGGTCTCTTTTGTTTCTTTTGCATTTATTTCTGCCCTAATTTTTAAGATTTCTTTCCTTCTACTAACTCTGGGGTTCTTCATTTCTTCCTTTTCTAGTTGCTTTAGGTGTAGGGTTAGGTTATTTATTTGCCTTTTTTCTTGTTTCTTGAGGTATGCCTGTATTGCTATGAACTTTCCCCTTAGGACTGCTTTTACAGTGTCCCACAGGTTTTGGGTTGTTGTGTTTTCATTTTCATTAGTTTCTATGCAAATTTTGATTTCTTTTTTGATTTCTTCTGTGATTTGTTGGTTATTCAGCAGCGTGATGATTATAGTAAAGTTGCAGGATATAAAATCAACACACAGAAATCCCTTGCATTCCTATACACTAATAATGAGAAAATAGAAAGAGAAATTAAGGAAACAATTCCATTTACCATTGCAACGGAAAGAATAAAATACTTAGGACTATATCTACCTAAAGAAACTAAAGACCTATATATAGAAAACTATAAAACACTGGTGAAAGAAATCAAAGAGGACACTAATAGATGGAGAAATATACCCTGTTCATGGATTGGAAGAATCAATATAGTGAAAATGAGTATACTACCCAAAACAATTTATAGATTCAATGCAATCCCTATCAAGCTACAACGGCATTCTTCACAAAGCTAGACCAAATAATTTCACAATTTGTATGGAAATACAAAAAACCTCGAATAGCCAAAGCAATCTTGAGAAAGAAGAATGGAACTGGAGGAATCAACCTACCTGACTTCAGGCTCTATTACAAAGCCACAGTTATCAAGACAGTATGGTACTGGCACAAAGACAGAAATATTGATCAATGGAACAAAATAGAAAGCCCAGAGATAAATCCACACACATATGGACACCTTACCTTTGACAAAGGAGCCAAGAATATACAATGGATTAAAGATAATCTCTTTAACAAGTGGTGCTGGGAAAACTGGTCAACCACTTGGAAAAGAATGAAACTAGAACACTTGCTAACACCATACACAAAAATAAACTCAAAATGGATTAAGGATCTCAACGTAAGACCAGAAACTATAAAACTCCTAGAGGAGAACATAGGCAAAACACTCTCTGACATACATCACAGCAGAATCCTCTATGACCCACCTCCCAGAATATTGGAAATAAAAGCAAAAATAAACAAATGGGACCTAATTAAACTTAAAAGCTTCTGCACAACAAAGGAAACTATTAGCAAGGTGAAAAGGCAGCCTTCAGAATGGGAGAAAATAATAGAAAATGAAGCAACTGACAAACAACTGATCTCAAAAATATACAAGCAACTCCTACAGCTCAACTCCAGAAAAATAAATGACCCAATCAAAAAATGGGCCAAAGAACCAAATAGACATTTCTCCAAAGAAGACATACAGATGGCTAACAAACACATGAAAAGATGCTCAACATCACTCATTATCAGAGAAATGCAAATCAAAATCACTATGAGGTACCATTTCATGCCAGTCAGAATGGCTGCGATCCAAAAGTCTACAAGCAATAAATGTTGGAGAGGGTGTGGAGAAAAGGGAACCCTCTTACACTGTTGGTGGGAATGCAAACTAGTACAGCCACTATGGAGAACAGTGTGGAGATTCCTTAAAAAACTGGAAATAGAAGTGCCTTATGATCCAGCAATCCCACTGCTGGGCATACACACTGAGGAAACCAGAAGGGAAAGAGACACGTGTACCCCAATGTTCATCACAGCACTGTTTATAATAGCCCGGACATGGAAGCAACCTAGATGCCCATCAACAGATGAATGGATAAGAAAGCAGTGGTACATATACACAATGGAGTATTACTCAGCCATTAAAAAGAATGCATTTGAATCAGTTCTAATGAGGTGGATGAAACTGGAGCCTATTATACAGAGTGAAGTAAGCCAGAAAGAAAAACACCAATATAGCATACTAATGCATATATATGGAATTTAGAAAGATGGTAACAATAACCCTGTATGCGAGACAGCAAAAGAGACACAGATGTATAGAACAGTCTTTTGGACTCTGTGGGAGAGGGAGACAGTGGGATGATTTGGGAGAATGGCATTGAAACATGTATAATATCATATATGAAATGAGTTGCCAGTCCAGCCAGTATCGATGCATGATACTGGATGCTTGGGGCTGGTGCACTGGGACGACCTAGATGGAGGGTATGGGGAGGGAGGAGGGAGGAGGGTTTAGGATGGGGGACACAGGTATACCTGTGGCGGATTCATTTCGATATTTGGCAAAACTAATACAATATTGTAAAGTTTAAAAAAAAAAACCACACATTTAAAAAACAACTGAACTTATTGCTGATGGTCCAGAAGGCCATAAAGCCCTAAGCTGAACACTCTCTGGAACAGCCAGACTCCTGAACTATTAGTTCAGGGAACTTCTAAACTGTTAGACTTTGGCTGAATGCAAGCAAAAGGTAAACTCCCTGAGCTGTGAAAGCCATCTTCAAATCCCCTAGAGATTTAATAAGGCTGAAATCTTACTGGCTCAGATGGCTTAAGCACAACCTTGTTGTATAGGCATAAATGGTATATTCTGAACCAGGTGACTCCTAGGAAGCGATGCTAAGGATAAAAACAAAGGGAAAATATCTGAAGTGACACCGGTCAACTATTCAAATCTGCTTGAAAATCCAGAGATTTGGTAAAGATAATAACACAAAAAGCATAATTACCTATCTAGTTTCCTTTTCAATAAAATATGCATAAATATATTCCCAATGTACAGTTTTTAGGAAATAAATCACAAAAAACAATATTTACACAATTACGTTGTTTGGACTTTAGACATATAGGAATATTAATACACTTGATAATAACAGCATAGAGAGGATTGAATGGGATGAAGCTATGTTGGAACAAGAAAACAGCAACAGATGGTAACTCAAATCTACAGGGGTAAATAAAGAGAACTGCAGATGATACATAAGAAAGTTAATCTTTGTTTCAATATTGTTGAATCCTCCTTTGTTCCCTTAGCCTCTTTAAAATGCTTGATTATATAAAACAATACTTAAACAACATATTTTGGGTGTTTTTAACATATGTAAGATTCATATGTATTATTATAATGATGACACAGGAAAAGGGAAGACAATGGACCTCTGCATAAGTAATGTTTCTACATCTTACTGGAGTTAGTGTGAATTAGAAGTAGATGCTGATGTGGTGTATATTATAAGGTCTAGAGCAATTGTTAAGAAAATAACCTAAAACTGAGCTAAAATTTGTTAAAGGGCTTAAAGTAGTATACAAAATAATATTCACTTAAGGTTCATCTAGTCAAGGCTATGGTTTTTCCTGTGGTCATATATGTATGTGACAGTTGGACTGTGAAGAAGGCTGAGCGCTGAAGAATTGATGCTTTTGAACTGTGGTGTTGGAGAAGACTCTTGAGAGTCCTTTGGACTGCAAGGAGATCATTCTGAAGGAGATCAGCCCTGGGATTTCTTTGGAAGGAATGATACTAAAGCTGAAACTCCAGTACTTTGGCCACCTCATGTGAAGAGTTGATTCATTGGAAAAGACTCTGATGCTGGGAGGGATTGGGGGCAGGAGAAGAAGGGGACGACAGAAGATGAGATGGCTGGATGGCATCACTGACTCGATGGACGTGAGTCTGAGTGAACTCCGGGAGTTGCTGATGGACAGGGAGGCCTGGCGTGCTGCGATTCTTGGGTTCGCAAAGAGTTGGACACGACTGAGCGACTGATCTGATCTGATCTGAATCCTGGAATATGATGCTCTGAAAGTGCTGCACTCAATATGCCAGCAAATTTGGAAAACTCAGCAGTGGCCACAGGACTGGAAAAGGTCAGTTTTCATTCCAACCCCAAAGAAAGGCAAAGCCAAAGAATGCTCAAACTACTGCACAATTGCACTCATCTCACAAGCTAGTAAAGTAAGGCTCAAAATTCTCCAAGCCAGGCTTCAGCAATACACGAACCATGAACTTCCAGATGTTCCAACTGGTTTTAGAAAAGGCAGGGGAACCAGAGATCAAATTGCCAACATCTGCTGGATCATGGAAAAAGCAAAGAGAGTTCCAGAAGAACATCTATTTCTGCTTTATTGACTATGCCAAAGTCTTTGACTGTGTGGATCACAATAAACTGTGGAAAACTTTGAAAGACATGGGAATAACAGACCACATGACCTGCCTCTTGAGAAACCTATAAGCAGGTCAGGAAGCAACAGTTAGAACTGAACATGGAACAACAGACTGGTTCCTAATAGGAAAATGAGTATGTCAAGGCTGTATATTGTCACCCTGCTTATTTAGCTTACATGCAGAGTACATCATGAGAAATGCTGGACTGGAAGAAGCACAAGCTGGAATCAAGATTGCCGGGAGAAATATCAATAACCTCAGATATGCAGATGACACCACCCTTATGGCAGAAAGTGAAGAGGAACTAAAGAGCCTCTTGATGAAAGTGAAAGTGGAGAGTGAAAAAGTTGGCTTAAAGCTCAACATTCAGAAAATGAAGATGATGGCATCTGGTCCCATCACTTCATGGGAAATAGATGGGGAAACGGTGGAAACAGTGTCAGACTTTATCTTTTAGGGCTCCAAAATCACTGCAGATGGTGATTGCAGCCATGAAATTAAAAGACGCTTAATCCTTGGAAGGAAAGTTATGACCAACCTAGATAGCATATTCAAAAGCAGAGACATTATTTGTCAGCAAAGTTCCATCTAGTCAAGGCTATGGTTTTTCCAGTGGTCATCTATGGATGTGAGAGTTGGACTGTGAAGAAAGCTCAGTGCCAAAGAATTGATGCTTTTGAACTGTGGTGTTGGAGAAGACTCCTGAGAGTCCCTTGGACTGCAAGGAGATCCAACCAGTCCATTCTAAAGGAGATTAGCCCTGGGTGTCCCTTGGAAGGAATAATGCTGAAGCTGAAACTCCAGTACTTTGGCCACCTCATGTGAAGAGTTGACTCATTGGAAAAGACTCTGATGCTGGGAGGGATTAGGGGCAGGAGGAGAGGGGGACGACAGAGGATGAGATGGCTGGATGGCATCGCCGACTGGACGGACTTGAGTTTGAGTGAACTCCGGGAGTTGGTGATGGACAGGGAGGCCTAGCGTGCTGCAATTCATGGGGTCGCAAGGAGTCAGACACGACTGAGCAACTGAACTGAACTGAATGCAAAAGAAGGCGGTAAAGGAAGAACAGAGTTTCAAAATAGTCATGAGACCTTGTAGCTCAGTTGGGAAAGAATCTGCCTGCATTGAAGAGACCCAGGTTCAATTCCTGGGCTGGGATGATCCCCTGGAATAGGAAATAGCAACCCACTCCAGTATTCTTGCCCGGAGAATCCCATGGACAGAGGGGGCTGGTGGGCTACAGTCCATGGGTCCAAAGAGTTGGACACGATTTAGTGCCTAAACCACCACCACCACCATGAGACATGAAGAAAATAAGAACCACAACGGCAGATGCAAATCCAAACATATTGAGAAAGTATTTAAGGTGAATGACTTAATGAACCCAATAAGAGGACAAAGATTGTCAGACTGAATTAAAAAAAAACTAATTATATGTTGCTTACATGAGAGAGAATTAGATTCAAGGTACCAATAATTGAAAAGGACGGTAAAACAATATACTGCATAGACATCAGCTATCCCGGAGCTGGAGAGATTGTGCAAAATGTCAAGGTCTTTGGCATCTCTAATTCCGTTGTCAACTTATTTTTCTTTACTGTGCCTTAAAAATGTCTGTATATTTATATCCGTATAGACTATTTCACTCCTGCTCATCAATGTGATTTTTTTTTTTCAAATACATGAAAGTATCTCTAACCTAGGATTTAATTCAGATTCACTGATAGTCACTCTCAGAGACTATTGGGGAGTCATTCATGATATTAATTACCATTGTAATTAAGCAAATAATTATATAAGTAATTTGTGATGTCTTTTTCATCAGATATAAAGATCCTAGTAAGAGCAGAGACTGAGTTGGCCTTGTTTCTTTTCTGTGTCTGCAACAAAAGGAGTACGTCAAGGCTGTATATTGTCACCCTGCTTATTTAACTTATATGCAGAGTACATCATGAGAAACACTGGACTGGAAGAAGCACAAGCTGGAATCAAGACTGCTGGGAGAAATATCAATAACCTCAGATATGCAGATGACACCACCCTTATGGCAGATAGTGAAGAGGAACTCAAAAGCCTCTTGATGAAAGTGAACGTGGAGAGTGAAAAAGTTGGCTTAAAGCTCAACATTCAGAAAACGAAGATCATGGCATCCGGTCCCATCACTTCATGGGAAATACATGGGGAAACAGTGGAAACAGTGTCAGACTTTATTTTTCTGGGCTCCAAAATCACTGCAGATGGTGACTGCAAGCCATGCAATTAAAAGACGCTTACTCCTTGGAAGAATAGTTATGACCAACCTAGATAGGAGATCCAACCAGTCCATTCTGAAGGAGATCAGCCCTGGGATTTGTTTGGAAGGAATTATGCTAAAGCTGAAACTCCAGTACGTTGGCCACCTCATGCGAAGAGTTGACCCATTTGAAAAGACTCTGACAAAATGGCTAGATACAAGACTGAATTATCTATCATGGTGGCATAAAACCATATTAAACATATATCAGAAAAATTTTTTAAGTTTCTTATAACCTATGTTTCTTTTTAAAAAAAATTTCTGATATGTGTTTAAAATGGTTTTATGCCACCATGATACATAATTCAGTCTTGTATCTAGCCATGTTTTGCAAATTATGACCTCTGTACCACTCCTGGAACATGAGATGATTTGAAGTGGTACATGGATGAACATTTTTAATAATTATATATTTTAATGTGTATCAGAAAAAAAATGTAAATATAACTCTGAGTAACTTAAGTTACTCAGAAAATAAATAAATACAAGTTTAAAAAGTTGATTGAAAATTGCCTAATATCATAAAAGTAAATGCAAATGAGTGAAATTTAGGAAAGAAAGTCTGACCTCATTTTTCTTTAAAAATTACTCTGAACTTTCAAAGTGATTGATAAAAGTAAAATACATGGTTTTAGAAAAACTATATAAAGATGGGGCTTCCCTGATAGCTCAGTTGGTAAAGAATCTGCCTGCAACACAGGAGACACTGGTTCGATTCCTGGATCAGGGAAATCCATGGGAGAAGGGGTAGGCTATCTACTCCAGTATTCTTGGGCTTCCTTGGTGGCTCAGCTGGTAAAGAATTTGCCTCCAGTACGGAGAACCCACGTTCAATTCCTGGGTTTGGAAGACCCCATGGAGAAGGGAAAGGCTACTCACTCCAGTATTCTAGACTGAAGAATTCCATGGACTGAGAGTCAGACACCACTGAGTGACTTTCACTTTCACTTTTTATATAAGGATGAAAAATGAAAGTAAAAATTTTACCATATACTGTCCCCAATTTCTTTTAATATTTTCTACTTTATTTTTTATGGTAGTTACCATCATAACAGTAGCAGATACAAATAGAAACTATCTTTTGATACCCCGTTATTACAGGTAAGGGATTTAGCATGATAACATATTACTTCAAAACTTTGCTTACCAATTTTTTAGTGTACTAGTCTGCTCATGCTGCCGTAACTCAAAATATCACAGACTGGGTGGTTACAGCCAATATTTCTTAAATGGTCCTTAATTGAATAGTTGTTTAAGACCAGCAGCTGCTGCTCCTAAGTCACCCAAGTCGTGTCCGACTCTGTGCGACCCCATACATGGCAGCCCACCAGGCTCCCGGGTCCCTGGGATTCTCCAGGCAAGAACCCTGGAGTGGTTTGCCATTTCCTTCTCCAATGCATGAGAGTGAAAAGTGAAAGTGAAGTCGCTCAGTCGTGTCTGACTCTTAGGGACACTGGTAAAATACAATCTCAGGTCCTAGTCTGAGTTTATTTTGGGAAGTCAAGATGGGTTTATGTGTCTACATTTTCAACAACTCTTCAGGTGGTTTTGTGGTCAGTTTCCCTGTACTGCATATTGAGGCTTCTCTGGGGGCTCAGAGCTAAAGAATCCGCCTGCCGATACTGGAGACATAGGTTTGATTCCTAGGTTGGTAGGATCCCCTGGAGAAGGAAATGACAACTCACTCTAGTATTCTGGCCTGGGAAATCCCATGGAGAGAGGAGCCTGGCGGGCCACAGTCTACCGGGTCCCAAAAGAGTCGGATACAACCTAGTGACTCAACAACAACAAGGACTGATGCTAAAGCTGGAACTCCAGTACGTTGGCCACCTCATGCGAAGAGTTGACTCATTGGAAAAGACTCTGATTCTGGGAGGGATTGGGGGCAAGAGGAGAAGGGGATGAAAGAGGATGAGATGGCTGGATGGCATCACCGACTCAATGGACGTGAGTCTAAGTGAACTCCGGGAGATGGTGATGGACAGGGAGGCCTGGCATGCTGCGATTCATGGGGTTGCAAAGAGTCGGACACGACTGAGCAACTAAACTGAAGTGCATATTACTCATAATTCTATACGTGGTGAAATAAATATTTACTTGAATAGCTAAAGTCTTAACTGAAGAATAGATACAAAGGAGACAGTAAATGGAGAGAAAGACATTCAAGGAGAGTTAATAAGTGCAAAGGAACTGCAGCAGGAACTAACTTGATAGATTTAGTGAATTGGAGCATGAAACAGCAGTAGCGCCGGGCCACAGAGATGGAGGGCATGAAAGGAAGCTGCAGAATTAGGCATCTGGCAGGTCACTAACACATGGTGTGTCACGAGAAGGCATTTAAATTTCAACTTATAGATTTCACATAAGAGAGCAGAGCAATTCAGTCTGATAACCATAAAGCAGAAGGATTAGCTTACAACCCTGATCATTGATGCACATGACCAGTAAGACCTCTAATAAAGAATAACCCATATATGGGCTTCCCTGGTAGCTCAGAGGTTAAAGTATCTGCCTGCAATGCAGGAGACCTGGGTTCGATCCCTGGGTTGGGAAGATCCCCTGGAGAAGGAAATGGCAACCCACTCCAGTATTCTGGAGAATCCCATGGACGGAGGAGCCTGGCGGGCTACAGTCCACGGGGTTGCAGAGTCAGACATGACTGAGTGACTTAACTTTCATACTGTATTGGTGTTTTTCTTTCTGGCTTACTTCACTCTGTATAATAGGCTCCAGTTTTATCCACCTCATTAGAACTGATTCAAATGTGTTCTTTTTAATGGCTGAGTAATACTCCATTGTGTGTATGTACTCCAGCTTTCTTATCCATTCATCTGCTGATGGACATCTAGGTTGCTTCCATGTCCGGGCTATTATAAACAGTGCTGTGATGAACATTGGGGTACACGTGTCTCTTTCCCTTCTGGTTTCCTCAGTGTGTATGCCCAGCAGTGGGATTGCTGGGTCATAAGGCAGTTCTATTTCCAGTTTTTTAAGGAATCTCCACACTGTTCTCCATAGTGTCTGTACTAGTTTGCATTCCCACCAACAGTGTAAGAGGGTTCCCTTTTCTCCACACCCTCTCCAGCATTTATTGCTTGTAGACTTTTGGATTGCAGCCATTCTGACTGGCATGAAATGGTACCTCATTGTAGTTTTGATTTGCATTTCTCTGATAATGACTGATGTTGAGCATCTTTTAATATGTTTTGTTAGCCATCTGTATGTCTTCTTTGGACAAATGTCTATTTAGTTCTTTGGCCCATTTTTTTATTGGGTCATGTGTTTTTCTGGAATTGAGCTGCAGGAGTTGCTTGTATATTTTTGAGATTAATTATTTGTCCATTGCTTCATTTTCTATTATTTTCTCCCATTCTGAAGGCTGTCTTTTCACCTTGCTTATAGTTTCCTTTGTTGTGCAGAAGCTTTTAATTTTAATTAGGTCCCATTTATCTATTTTTGCTTTTATTTCCAATATTCTGGGTGGTGGGTCATAGAGGATCCTGCTGTGGTTTATGTCAGAGAATGTTTTGCCTATGTTTTCCTCTAGGAGTTTTATAGTTTCTGGTCTAAAGATTGTAACGATAACCCTGTATGTGAGACAGCAAAGGAGACACAGATGTTTAGAACAGTCTTTTGGACTCTGTGGGAAAGGGATAGGGTGGGATGATATGTGAGAATGGCATTGAAACATGTAAATTATCACATGTGAAACGAATCATCAGTCCATGTTTGATGCATGATACAGGGTACTCGGGGCTGGTGCACTGGGATGACCAGAGGGATGGCATGGGGAGGGAGGTGGGAGGGGGTTCAGGATGGGGAACATGTGTACACCCATGGCGGATTCATGTTAATGTATGGCAAAACCAATACAATATTGTAAAGTAAAAAAAATAAATAAAGCTGAGATAAAAAAATTAAAAAAAAAAAAAAGAGTAACCCAGCTAACTCTCAGATTCTCTGAGATTCAGAGAATGTCATTGCCAAAAGAAGCTTTTGAGCCCAAACCTGTCATTGAACAGGGGAGGAAATTTTCTAAAGAGAGATGACTTTCCCCAGGTTGAGCAACGATTACATTTTGTCAGAGCCAGGATTAACCTCACGTGTTTTAGCTTCTAGTTCAGTGCTTTGAATTGTGCGTGAAAACTTATAAATAATACTTTGTGTTTGTATCGCAACTAACAAACTTTTGAGCACAAAGTCCTGTAGATTAGATGTCCAAGTTGTCTTATTCAACTTTGGCTTACATTTTTTTTTTCCAGAATACTTTCACCTTGTGAAATTACCTTAAGTTATTTTTCTGATTTTGGACTTATACTTGCAGGCTTACACCTACAAAAGGAAAAAAAAATTCTCTGTATATTGAAATAAAAACTTGCTGAGACTGAATACGTATATTTTACATCTATATATAATCTAATACGTATATGTGTATATATACATTTTACTGATAAATGCTCCTACAGCACTAGCAATAATATTTCACGTGCAAATTAGTGTCTGAATTAATGTTGTGTAGCTAGAGCTAGAGAAAAGGAATCCATTTTATTACATAATAAAATGTTTTTAATTGTTGAACTAGAACAGCTTTACTACATACCTTTACTTTCAGAAACAACACCAACCTTTTCATTGAACAAAAAATGTCATCATTCATAGAAAGCCTGAAAATAAACTCGAGAATAATACTCCCAAAAGGGTGAAAGAAACGGAACTCAAGTGACACAAGCATGGTTTTGAATACAAAGTGGGACGTAATTAAGGAGCAGGTTTAGAGCAGAGCTCACACACATTTGGCTTTTTGAAGTCCGTTGTTTATACAAGAGCTTTGAAGTGTTAGCTTGTGTTTTTATTTTAATTCAGAAATGAGAGCTTCTATAAAATACAACTTTCAACAAAACAAAGTGAGGCTCATTCTCTCTCTCTCGGTGCTTTAATTAAAGACACTTTTGGTCCAGTAAGTCCTCTTTGGAAGGGGTACACGCCCCCGTGGGGGCGGGGAGACTTGGTCCCTCGGGTGTGGGGAGACTGACGCTCCCGCGGGGAATAGTTGGCCACCCCTGAGGACTAGTGGCAGAGCCTGGTGTGATGCGTGTCCTTGGGCTGGGTGCCATGGACGCCTTCATCCGCTTCACCAACCAGACCCAGGGCCGGGACCGACTCTTCAGAGCCACTCAGTACACATGCATGTTGCTTAGATATTTGTTAGAGCCTAAAGCTGACAATGAGAAGGTTGTAATGAAGCTCAAGAAACTGGAATCCAGTGTGAGTACTGGCCGTAAATGGTTCAGACTAGGCAATGTGGTGCGTGCTCTCCAGGCGACACAGCAGAGCATTCGTGCCACTGACCTGGTGCCCCGCATATGCCTAACAGTAGCCAGCTTGAACCGTGTGATTTATTTCATCTGTGACACCGTCCTCTTCGTGAGGAGTACAGGGCTCGCCTCTGGTGTTAACAAAGAGAAATGGCGAAGGTGGGCTGCCCGCTATTACTACTATTCTCTTCTGCTGAGCCTGGTCAGAGATCTGTACGAAGTCTCCCTGCAGATGAAACAGGTTGCACACGACAGGGCAAAGAGGGAGAAGTCACCATCCCAGGATACCCTCGGGTACAGTGTGGCTGACGAGGAGACAGAGTGGCTCCAGTCCCTTCTTCTTCTCTTATTCCACTCTCTGAAGAGGCATCCTCCCTTGTTTCTGGACACAGTGAAGAACTTCTGTGACATCCTGAACCCCTTGGACCAGTTGGGGATCTATAAGTCCAATCCTGGCATCATAGACCTCTGAGGCCTCGTGTCCTCTGTAGCAGGCATCATCACTGTGGCGTATCCGCAGATGAAACTGAAGACCCAGTGACATGGTTTCAGGCTGAAGACAAGTATCTGCTTTGAAGACAAGCTGTAAGTGAGATGGACATCTGCACTAGGCACAGCCGTGTCATACTGTGCTTGAGGACTTACTCACATGAACATTTAGTGACTGTGACATGAACAGAGGTGGGGCCAAGGATGGTGAAGGGGAGAGCTTGAAGGTTTATGTTTTCTAGAATGCAGGAGTGACTTCTAAATTTCTGTGTATTTTTCCTTCATCTCACATTTATTGAGCATCTCTTATGTGCATATTAGGAGCTCAGTGTTTGCTAAGTGAATAAAAATTGAAAGAGAAAAATTGAAAAGATCTAAACTAACAAGTGGACACTAATATATAGTGACTGCAATTCGGGAGACCTGGGTTTGACCCCTGGGTAGGGACGATCCCTGGAGAAGGGCATGGTAACCCACTCCAGTATTCTTGCCTGGAGAATCCCATGGACAGAGGAGCCTGGTGGGCTACAGTCCATGGGGTCGCACAGAGTTGGACATGACTGAGTCCGTGTGCCTGGCTACTTTTGCAGAACTCCAGTAGGTCTGATGCACAGCCCCCTCTCAGATCTAGTAGAGGCCCCTGATCCGGTCACTTATCCCACTTCCTCCATAGCTGTCAGTGCCAGGATGGAGCAGAGCTGGCCTTCTAGCCTCTTAACTTCCCTTTTACGTCGCTGCACTCCTGTCCTTCCTCTGTCCAGGAGTAAAATCAGAAATGCATCAGGTGTCTTTATGGTTTAAATTGTGTCTTTAGGTAATGCACTGAGGAAAAACAAATAAAAAGCAGATAGAAAGGACATGAAGTAAAAATAATGTGGAAAGTCACAGTTGGTGCCTGTCGGTCAGCTTGTGACGGATGAGGAGACTGAGGTTAAAACTGAGGACGGGGACTTCCCTAGTGGCCCATGGCTGGGACTCTGTGCTCCCAATGCAGGGAGCCCAGGGTTCAATTCCTGGTCGGGGAACTAGATCCCACATGCTGCAATTTAAGATCCTCCATGCCACAACTAAGACCTAGCACAGCCAAAAAACAAAACTGAGGCCAGACCTCGTTTCTCTGACTCCCAATCCAGTGCTCTTTTCATGTGTCACTGTCTTCCTGATTGGGTAGAAGTGTGAGACTCTCCAGAATCCCGTACAAAAAGCATTTTTTTTTTTAAGAACATTTGTTGGCCAGTGGTTTATATTCTGTTCTACAGATATCTAGATCCACCAACTGGATTGTTTTATTTAAAGCCATATAACAGTATGGGCATTTATACATTAATTTTCATTGAAATTTATGAAGTTAAGAAACTTCATGAATACTATAAAGTAGAAGGATCATAACATTCTGTAAGTCAGACTTCATATTTGTGGAGTGGTTGGGAAAAGTGGAAAAGGGCAGTGAGCTATGAGTGAGGAAGACACCAGAATACTGAGTGGATGCCACTTGCTCATGCAGGGTGCTGGGTTCTTTCTTATGATTGTGGATCCTCTTAATTTGAGGCAAGTGAGGTAGAGAAATAGGGTAGCATCAGATAAGAGGCCAGGGTCAGCCTTACCAGTAAAGCCATCACATTTATCTGAAGAGCAATGAGAAACGTACACTCAGTAAATTTTCCATAAATGTGATTGAGATTCTTAAAAAATAGATTCAGGTACTTGGCTGTCTGAGTAACCAATCAAGATACAGGATTTGACAAAGAACATTTTGGGAATTTGAGGAGAAATGAAAACTGCTAGATCGGGGCAAATAAAAAATATTAACTATACTTTGTCCATATCTTCTACTGTAATAAATTATGTCTAATAAATCTGTAGACAGAAAAAAAAAAATAAAGACACTTTTTGATGCTGTGCATTAAGTCTCGTTTTAGATTTAAAGTCAAGGAAATGGCCTATGTTAACATGTTGGACTTTTTACAGAAGTTTATGTAATATACTTTATGCATACATGTATATATTAGCCATATTATATACATACATATGGATGTATATACACATGCATGATAAGAATTAATATTTTCAAAGGATGGTTCAAGGTAATAATTTGCATAAAGCTTTACAGTTATAATGAACCAATGCACTTTAAAAAAATATTCTTACCAATAATTTGTTTGCTCAATTCTTCCTTTCCAGGGACGATCTAGATGTATTTGCTCATTTAGCTATTCCAGAAGAATTCATTGAATGTCTCTGTGTATCAGGAATCATGTTCATGAGACACACCCAAACCTTGCCATTTTGGAGTAGATAGTCTAAAGAAAGGACAGATAGTAAATGAGAAGTCAAAATCAAACTGTGTCGAATTCAGCTTTTTTTTTTGACTTGCAAAATGGAAATAAGACCATCTGCTTTTGTTCTTCCAAAAGTCAAATGAGATGACTGTATATGAGCAAAAAGTTCAAAATGTACCTTGAGCAGAATTCAATAAGTGGATATTGAAAATATCTTATTAAAAAAGATCTTTGCTTCTCCTTCCTTCATTTGTGAGGTAAAAAACTAGAAAGTTAGAAAGTCTACTGGGAAGTTATCCTGGATATAACTTTGCTTAGCATAAGAAAGCACACCCCTAGGACAGAGGCTATGCCCCCAAGTTGTATGTTGGTTTTGCTAATAATTGCTGCTAGGTGAATGACTTTCTGCTCAGTTGGGGAGCGGAAACACATATGCTTTTGATTGTGAATTCTACTATTAATATTTCATTCTTCTCTATCTGAATGATTATGTTGAGTCCCTAATCATGAAAGTCTTCCCAGTAAAGAAATCATAGCCTCAGGTATGATCAAATAATTATTTTGGGTTATAGAGTAAAAGTCTCTAGGGGAAAGTCTTAGGATGGGAAATGGTTAGAGATTTGCTTAGAGGCAGAAAGTTTTTAGTGAGGATAGAGATGAACCCCCCAAACTCTCTCTGCCAAACTCTTACTTCATTCTCAAATGCTACTAACAATTAGGTAAGTGCAAAGAATCTAAAGAATGGGATATGGGCATTGAACAAGGGGAGATGGGAGAACTCAAAAGGAAAACAGAAAGTGAAGGATATAAAAACTCCTTATCTGTAAGCGTGTCAGTGAGAAGCTTCTGGCATAATCTTCAGTTAGAGTGAAAACTCAGTAGCAAGCATTTACCCCCAAGTTCCTTCTGGCAGAAGGTATATAATTGCCCTAGAAAGCTGAAAGAAGATTCAGGGAATGGAATTTATACGGCTCCGGCTGAGTGATGTTGATGCATTGGAGAAACTAAATGAAAGAGTGTGGGTGATTAATCTCCAACTGAAGACAGAGGGCGAAAGCCAGAGGGCCTCTTAAATAACATATGAGTGACTTTTATCTATTGAAGTCCAAAAAAAGCTAAGGGGCAGGTGAGGGAATTAATTATGAGAGTGACAGAACTCCGAAAGGGTTGAAATTTTAGTCCCAGCAAGTTTAGTCGGGGTCACAGCCCTGGATAAAAGATGTGGGGTGCTGAGACTTAGGGTGCGGTTATACAGTGGATGTACTTGAGAATCTAGAAACGCCACATCACCCTGAACTCTACGCCATGGAAGTTACTCGCTGCTAGACGCTAGTCCTTCCCAGCTTGCAAACAATGCTGACACCTTCATCTTGCAAGTCTGCATGTGTTCTCCTCTGATGACAAGACGACAGTCAAGTCACCACCAAATACAGGAAAGTGCTGGAGCCATGAGGGAGGAAAGGGACAAGATTTTGCTGAGCCTAGTTAATTTCTATTAGCAGGATCCAGGGGTATATTGAGGCTTGTATTCTGAGATGGCTGGGTCTGGAGATGGAATAATAAATTGGAATGAGGGAGAGTTATAGAAAAATTGCTCATGGGAATACTTTTCCAAGCTACATTGCTTAAAATGCTAGGCAATACGTAGGAAGATGATACTTACCCATTGCTAGGATGGCTCTTAGAAGTTTGGAGAAAGTGATGGCCCCTAGAAGTGAAACACAAGTGCCGCAATGATCCTATTCTGTTCTATGAAAAGAGATCAGAAGGTGAAGAGAAGTGAGTTTTATGTCAGAGCAGATGTAACACTTGAATGTTCTGTGTTCTTTGGGAAAGCCTAGCTGCATCCTTGGGCTTCCCCAGTGGCTCAGTGGTAAAGAATCTGCCTGCAGTATAGGAGATACAGGAGATGCAGGTTCAGTCCCTGGGCCAGGAAGATCCCTTGGAGAAGGAAATGGCAACTCCAGTATTCTTGCCTGGAAAATTCCATGGACAGAAGAGCCTGGTGGGCTGCAGTCCATGGGGTTGCAAAGAGTTGGACACGACTGAGAGCCTCAACTGAACTAAGTGACTCAGTACACACATACACACACACACACACACACACGCACAGATGCATCTTAGAGCATCCCAAGTGGTGCGGTGGTAAAGAATGCGCCTTCCAATGTAGGAGACACGGGTTCCATCCCTGGGTGGGAAATATCCCCTGCAGTAGGAAATGGCAACCTACTCCAGTATTCTTGCCTGGAAAATACCTTGAACAGAGGATCCTGGTGGACTACAGTCCATTGGATTGCAAAGTCGTACACGGCTGAGCACACAGATGCGTTCTGCTTACCGGAGCAGCGCAGGTGAGAGGGCACCCGTGACACTCAGAAGTCGGAGGTGGTGCTCTGTCTTTTGTGTGTGTGTGCTAAGTCACTTCAGTCGTGTCCGACTCTTTGTGATGCGGCGGACTGTAGCCCGCCTGGCTGCTCTGTCCCTGGGATTCTCCAGGCAAGAAACTGGAATGGGTTGCCATCTCCTACTCCAGGGGATATTCCCAACCCAGGGATCGAACTCACAACTCTTATGTCTCCTTCATTGGCAGGTGGGTTCTTTACCTCTAATGCCACCTGGGAAGCCCCCTGTCTGTTGTGCAGCTGCTGCTGCTGCTAAGTTGCATCAGTCATGTCCAACTCTGTGTGACCCTCTGGATGGCAGCCCACCAGGCTCTGCTGTCCCTGGGATTCTCCAGGCAAGAACACTGGAGTGCGTCGCCATTTCCTTCTCCAATGCATGCATGCACGCTAAGTCGCTTCAGTCCTGTCCACCTCTGTGCGACCCCAAGGACAGCAGCCCACCAGGCTCCTCCATCCACAGGATTCTCTAGGCAAGAATACTGGAGTGGGTTGCCATTTCCTTCTGTTGTAGGCAAGGGCTAATAGTAGGACTTGGTAAAATTGGGATTCTTGGTAAGAATGACAGTGACAAAATCCTGAAATAATAGAGGCTTGGGGGCCGGGTTTAACAAAGTGGCTCTGATTACTCTCATGAATGCTAAGATTGTAGTGGTAGCTGCAGGGTTTGGCACACTGACTGTTGAAGAGATGTGGAGATGGCTAATAGAACACAGCACCCTTAGGGGCAAGATAGATTAAAAGTTGAAACAGTTATGCTCAAGTTATATAATCAACATGTATCAAGGTTGGATGATCAGGAAGCTGAGGGCAGATGCATCGGTGATAGGTTGTTTTCCCCTGCCTAGTTTTTGGATCTGAGATAGTTCAGACTTGAATGTCCCAGACCACAGAAGAGGCATAACCCCCAGGAAGAAAGATACCGAAACACTATGATATGGGTACATGGTAATGACTCCCCTATTGGAAATAGTTAGGGCTACTGATACATGGTGAGAACAAAAGTTAATATATTTGACATTGAGATAATCCACTGAGGCATCTTTGGGGAATCTCTTATACAATTTTAACCAAGGATAGTGCCCAGAGTCTAAGAAGGGCATGATCACTGAGAGTTAAGAATTCTCAAGGATGAAGGGTCTCTGTACCAGGTAAGCCATTTGGATCAACAGAGGTACCAGTATGAGTAACAGAGGGAGAAGCTGATGAGTGTCAGCGCAGACTCAAGGCCAGCTGCAGTGGCACAGATTGTCTCACTCGCGTTTCTCCTAAGGAAACGTTTTCTCCTGGGAAAGAGACCAACCAGAATCTGGGAAAAATTGTTTCCAGAAATTATCATATAAAGCACACAAGAGATTGTAGATGCTGCAGAGAAGATGGTGGCTGCTCATAGCTGAGTCCCTCTCATGAATTTATCTTCACTAAATGGAGCAGTTTTGCCCAATGTCACTTTCTCCCCAAGAGCAGTCTACCTCCAATGACTGGTTAACCTAAGTGTGTAGCGTCCTGATCAGTTTTCCTCAAGGCTGAGTGATTCTGGCAGGCAGGGCCATGCTAGCTCCAGAACTCTTTCTAAGATCAGCTGAGACTGTAATTGTAACTGTATTGTAGCTTTGTTCCATGCTCACTCCTACTAACTTGTCTCCAAATGTGTTGATCCCAAGGATTCATCCTAATAAACGTCCCAGTAATGCCAGTCTCTCTCTCAAAGTCTGCTTTCTGAGGAGTTTGTTCTATTTTGCATAAATCACTACGGCAAAATAGTTTTATTTTATAGTATTGATTTGTGATTACCACAAATATATATGAAACTCATGACTATGCACTCCTGACTATGACGGAACTGAAAGCGCCATGTGGGCAAAAGCAGCGTCGGTTTCACTCACATGCCACTCCAGCATTTGCTGAAGGCCTCCATGGACAAATGCACCCAGGGATGAATGAATGAAGTCCTAGTCTAATACCAGCAGCATAGTAAGAAATCAGTATTTGATAATGTTGGTGGTTACTATTATGTGTTAGTATTTATTATTAATGGGAATCTAACCCATAACAAATTTAGCAAATTAATATTTTGATGGAAAATGAGTCTAGTTGGTTAATTGATAAACATATTGAGTTCTTGGTCAAAAACTGTTGAATTTTAATGATATTAAGATAAAACAATCTTTGGTATCAACCATCTTGAATTTTAATGAAGGATATTGGAAAATGACTTAGTTCGATGAGCTCATTAGCATGGAAAATAATTAATGTAATAGTAAGAGTGAAGCTGGGACAAAAAAATGGATTTAAAATATTTGTAACTATGTGAAAAGTACATAGAAAATCAGAAGAAACTACTCCAAAATGGAATAACTTTTGGAAAATTACAAGTGTTTTCTTCTTCAGAGTCCTTTTATTTTTCATGATTTTTGAGTTTTACATTATTATTAATGGATATTATTATTTTTAAAATAAAAGACTATAGTGTTTTAGACAATTTATGTTCTAGACGTATATGGGCTCAGACTTTATTGTATTCGAATTATATTCATGGCATGGTTTGCATTTTGTTTGAAGATATCAAATTCCTGATTTTATTCAGTTACATTCCTAAAGGGATACTTTAAATATTCTTTCATCTTTCATCCTTTAAAAAACCAAGAAAAGTGCAGTATATATCTTCATCTCCTTGTCATTATGAAATTTATAATTATGTTGTTAAATTAGAAAAGGTTAATAGTTCTATATTTAAAACCAGAGACCATTTAAAAAATGGTTCCAAATTTATAGTATGCAAAATTCTCTTCCACACACAATTAATTTGTGATTCACTGAATAGCTCTGATATTTTGAATACAGATAGATTTATTAAAATCCATGGGCTATAATTTAATGGCTGGTTACTTGGTACTCTTCCTAGTCCCCCATTGTTGAACTTTAAAAATACGTTTTAATGAACAATTATCATTTTGTATTCATAAAGCGTATTGTTGAGAAAATAGCTGGAAAACATGATATTACCTAGATTATGTAGATTTTTATATTTTCCTGGTGATAGAAACTAAGATATTTGTCTTCTAAAATTTAGCCCTATGAGCAACGTTTGTTATTTCTGAACTTGTTTACATAGTTCCAACCATATCTAAAAGTATTTTCAGAGCCAGTCATGGATTTGTGGGTTTAATTAATTATGTGACTCTTTAATTCTATTTTGTATTCATCTTTTAAGTTTAATTAATATGTAAACCCACTGTAACATGATAATCAGAGTCAAAATAATTGAATTGCATAAAATGTGAACTCATAGCATTGCCGGGTTAATGGCATGAGTAAGCTGGGTATGTCATGCCACTGGACCAGGAGTTTGGTGCTGTCTGTGTGGTATCCAAATTCACGTTAGTCTTCAACAGTATCTTGCGGCTGGGTTGTAGTTGTTCATTCAAGCTGAAATGTTTATTGGGAAGATGCTGGGTCTACTGGCTGCTGGTATTTCTAGAATGGAGGGAGCAAACTTCAGGGATCGCATAGGTAGTTGGCACAGTTTCTCCATCCTGATATGGGGAAGTGGAGGCACAAAAAAATTGGGAATATGGGGACCCGCTTTCCTGCCTGGGCTTTTCCTCTATGCCTTTCCTCCATTCCTATCTCTGAAGATGACAATATTAGCCTACCACTATTTAAGAATGGGAGCTGGGCAGAGGAGCTAAATTGCCCATCATACACCATTTTAATATAAAATATTTCTGAGCCTGTTACCAAGGTTTTATAGTATTAATATCCTACAATGTACACGATGTATTGGCAGGTTTAGATTTGAACAGAACTGAATATATAGACAGAAACAATGAAACATTGGATTGCCTTAATGATTCTTTAAATTATTTATTTTTCCATCAACAAATATTGTCTGTTTTGTCAGGCACTGTGTTACACCTTAATCAATAATAGCGAATAAAAAAAAAAAAGCAAACTCCTTATCCTCACAGAGGTCATTGTCTGATTGTCAAGAAAAGGTTGTAAATCAGCAATTCTGTATTGAATAATAAGTGCTCTTGTGTTAGTGATAGAAGCTGTAAGAGTACAGAAGAATATTCCATTGTAGGTGGAAAAAATTGGACATATGGAACTAGTAAGAGATGGGAGCAGATTGAATAGGGCCGGTTATATACGTAATTTGGACCAGTCCACAATTTGAGGGAATACTTTAGTATACAGAACTTTCGTGACGTTTCATTTCATAGTTTATATAAAGGAAGGATGCTGGCACTTATGCACTTGGCTTTCGAGGAGTTAGCAGTTAGATTTAGTTTTTAAGATAGTGGTTAGATTGACAAGTTAAGCGTGGGCTCGGCCTCAGAGTATTTTTTGATCCACTATTATGTATTAGGGTGTGTGCTCTGTCACTCAGTCTCTGACTCTTTGAAACCCCAAGGACTGTGGCCAGGCTCCTTGGTCCATGGGATTTCCAGGCAAGAGTACTAGAGCAGGTTGCCATTTCCTCCTCCAGGGGATCTTCCCGACCCAGGGATCAAATCCACGTCTCCTGTGTCTCCTGCCTTGGCAGGCATATTCTTTACCTCCCGAGCCACCTGGGAAGCCCATTACGTAGTAGAGTAGATGTGAATTTGTCTGCCTTTTCTCAAACATCTGCCTCGCTTTGTGATTGTTCACTTGGACCTCTCAATTTACTTTGAGGGGAATAATAGATAATGTATTTATTTACAATAAAGATTTCTCAAGAGGAAAAATCCACGTGTGAAAAAGAGAAATCCAGTCTTCCATACAATTTCAGACCAGGTTTGAAATCCAAAGATCTTTCAGCCTCTGTTGAAAACCAGTTTTCTGGGTCACATTTCTCCCTATTCTGACCTATTTTGTATAGATGCCAAACATCGTCTTCAAACTAAGGTTACGAATCTAAAATGCCCTAATGTGTGCATAAGTGTACATTGGATAACACTGCAATGAGGGTTCAGAGAGAGAGAGAGAAAGTGGCATTATGCTTTTTATAGGTATATACTATGAAAAATAGAAGTATTCCTTAAAAAATCTGAATTTATTTTGGGTGGATATGTGGATATGGTTTGACAGTTAAGTCAATATCCGTGTTTTGAAAAAAAAGTATACAATATATCTTTTAGGATGAGTTCTGATAGTACAAAACAGAAAAGTCAATACAAAAAAGATAGGAATTTATTCTCTCACATAGAATAGGTCCAGAAGCATGTAGGTTAGTGCTGATACAGCAGCTGAGTCTTCAGGGCCCCGGTCTCCTTCTGCTTTTCTGCTCAACTACCCTGGTGCTTACCTTCAAAACTAGGAATACTTCCTGTTTCGTTATGGCTACTGGAGCTCCAGCCTTTTCAACCTTTCAACCCACAACCCCACTGCAGAACTCTCAGAGTAGTTTGCAGAGAGCCAATCCTTGGAGTTTAGCATCAGTGGCTCTCCAGCCTGGAAGCTCCCTGACTTAAAGACTGTCTTTCATGATTGCCGGGGTCCAGCCCCGGTGGATCCAGGGAATTCGAAGCGGGGACGGCGTCGGCGAGGATCAGGAAACAACTGCTTAATTAAACTTTAATTAAGGATATAAAGAGTAATGGAATAAGGATAGCTCAGTGAGGAAATTCAGTGGAGAAAAGAGGCTGAATAATTCAGCCAGAAGGTAAGAGAAAGAACGACATGGTGAGACCAAGTTTCGGTGAATAAGACCCGCACTTTATTTTCCAAAGTAGTTTTTATACCTTAAGTTATGCATAGAGGATAATGGGGGAAGGGGTAGAGTCATGCAGCAAGCCAGGCTTTCTTCCTGCAAACTTATCATATGCAAAAGCTTAGGTGATTTGCATCATCTTCTGGCCCGGAGGCCTGTTTCTCTAAAGGTGATTATTCTAAAGTCAGGCGCCAGCCTCAAAAAAGCATTAGATAAAGTTGCATTCCTACAGAGCAAAGGTGTGGCGGGTTATAACAAGAAAAAGAATTAACTCAAGGGTCCCAGGTTACAAACATTAAAGCTACTACTTACACCAATTATATTAATCAATACACTGCCAGGTAAGGGATATGGAAACTTAGGAGCAAACATTGGCCCAACAAGTGAAAATCCCTTCACCAATACAATTTCTAATCAATCTTTTAACTGCTCAAAGGAATCTGTATTTAGACAGTTTAGAACATCTCATGCCTCTCACAGTTGGGAGGCTCTGAACAATCACGTGTGGCCGGAAAAACCTATTCAGGCAGGCTAGAGGATTTCCAAAGGACCCAGGAATTATTAACTGGAGCTGTAAGCTAACTCTTTTTTTCAGAGAGAGGTAGTGGGGGACAGCCCCCCGTAAAGTCAGAGGTGTAGGTGAAAGCACAAAGCAGAAAGTAGGCAGACTCTGGTTTTGGGGGTAGATGGGGGACTCCTGAGGCTCGATCCTGCCTTTGCGTATGCCGAGCCTCCTTCCTCATGACCTTTGTCATGGGCGGAGTTCCTCACGCTGGCTACCGGCAGTGACAGAATTCCAGTTGAGCTATTCCAGATCCTGAAAGATGATGCTGTGGAAAGTGCTGCACTCAATATGCAAGATGCCGGCTCCTGGCACATGATCTTCCATTATTCCTTGACTCTATCTCCATAGAAACACTCCAGTCACAACCAAAACCTCTAGTATGGAGGGCATGCAAAGTAAGAGATAGAGAAGGCTACACAAAACTCTGAAGACAAAAGGCACACGCCCTCTGAACAGAATGAATGAGAAAGGAAAGGGAGAAGGCATTTCCCACAACTGAATCATTTCTCTTGAAACAATCTTCCTAGAAATTCCATACAACTCTTATTCATATATCATTGGCTATAACTTGTCATGTTCAACAGTAGTGGTAAGAGAGGCTGATGAATTTAATAATTAGATGCATCCCAGACTCAAATAAAATGAATCATCCTACTAAGGAAAGAGGAGAGATGGATTTTGCATGAAAAATGAAAAAGTTTACCATAAACTGATACTTTTGTCTGTGAATAGCAGGAAATATAACTAAAAGTGAATCCAGCAGTAGACTATTTTTGTATTACAGGTATCAATCAATAAATGTCAATATGGTAATTGAGGCTTCCCTCATGGCTCAGCTGGTGAAGAATCTGCCTGCAATGTGGGAGACCTGGTTCGATCCCTGGATTGGGAAGATTCCCTAGAGAATGGAACAACACTCACTCTGGTATTCTGGCCTGGAGAATTCCATGGTCTGTATAGTCCATGGAGTTGCAAAGAGCTGGACATGGTAGTTTAGAGTTCAGCATGGCTGTGTTACCCTCAATGTTGGCATATTCACTTGGGCAATTCTCCACAGGGTTTCATTTCCAGACTTCATGTGCAGACTTCCATTTCCAGAGGGAAAAAAGGAGATGTTTGCTCTATTCATAAGCTGAGAAAAATTACCCCCCCACCCTAACTAACTCCCCTAAGAGTGTCCCATCAGTCTTTCCATCATATCTCATGACCCAGCTTTGGGTCACAAGCCTGTGCCTGCAGGACCAGTTCTTTAATTTGCAAGGCCAAAGTCAAAATGAAAGTTCAGGGCTCCTTGCTAAAAGTTAAGAATTTCAAGATGAAGATGACAAAGGACTAAACCAAACATGTATGCGTGCATGCCAATCCATTTCTGTCATGTCCAGCTCTCTGTGATCCCATGCACTATAGGCTGCCAGGCTCCTCTGTCCATGGGATTCTCCAGGCAAGAATACTGGAGAGGGTTGCCATTTCCTCCTTCAGGGAATCTTCTTTCAATCTCAGGGATTGAACCCGCATCTCTTATGTCTCCTGCATCAGTAGGCAGGTTCCTTACCACTAGCGTCAGCTGGGAAGCCCAAACCAAGCGTGAGGCCCTTCTAAATACGCTCATGAAAGTCAGTCTTTTCTGCCTCAACAGATCAGCTGGCAAGGACAGTGAGTTTAGCATGTTTGGCTTGAATGACGAAAATTCACACTCTGGGGCTAGAAGGTATCTTGCCCTCCATGAAAGATGTGTCCTCTGTAAGAGAACATAAACTCATGCTTCTGTTGTGAAAGAAAGTGGAACCAATGCTTGTTGTACTGACAATCCTGGTTTGTTACTCAGGATATTATGAATTTGGAGTTATATTCTCCTGGAAGGAGAAAACAATGTTAACTCCCGAATATCATAAATCATGTTGAAAAATGAAAACAGGACCTATTTAAATGAACAAAGTAAGTGGAAAGACCTACTGGCTTTGATTTTTAATTATTCATAAGCAATAATGATCAAACAGTATGCCTAAGCATGTACTCCTGGTGAACTATTAATATACAACTAGGAAGTTTATATCCTGACACCCATCACAGTTGATGAAAACCACGGCTGGGATGACAGACGTGGGTTGTGATCAGAGTCTGATTTCGAGGTGGGCTGCAAGCCTCCACAAACAGGAGAATATTCCAAAACAGATATAATCAGGTGTTCATTTCATTTCTGTGGACTTTTAGTCCCAGGAGGCTTAGGGGTAAAAGAATCTGCCTGCCAATGCAGGAGACTCAAGAGATGCGGATTCAAGCCCTGGGTGGGGAAGATCCCCTGGAGTAGGAAATGGCAACCCACTCCAGTATTCTTGCCAGGAAAATTCCATGGGCAGAGGAGCCTGGCAGGCTACAGCCCAGGGGGTCTCGAAAAGTCAGACATGACTGAGCACACACTTACCTTCCCTAAATTAGAGATTGATTTATATACGTAATTAAGGCTTCCCAAGTGGTTCAGTGATAAAGAATCAGCCTGCCAATGCAGGAGACTCAGGAGACATGGGTTCCACCCCTGGGTGGGGAAGATCCCCTGGAGGAGGAAATGCAACCCACTCCAGCATTCTTGCCTGGAGAATCCTATGGAGAAAGGAGCCTGGCAGGCCTCAGTCCATGGGTTTGCATAGAGTCAGACATGACTTAGTGACTGAGGAGAAGTTACACACAAGGAGAAGGAAAGACCATTTACTGAATATCTGCTGTCTGTCAGATGCTCACTTGTGCTTCATTATTCCATGCAATGCATTCAAAACTCTTGTGAAATAGATCTAATTATTCTCATTTTGTGAGTTAGAAAGATTCTAAACTCCATCTCCAAGATGAGTAACTCAGCTGTGTCTGACTCCAAAGGCCAAACTTACACAATTTGATTTTTATGGTCCAGACTCATCTTTAGAAATATTTGATCTGAGGGTCTTCCTTGGTTCAATGGTTAAGATTCTGCACTCCCAATGCAGGGGACACAGATATGATTCCTGGTTGGGGAGCTAGGATCCTACATGCCACCTGGCGCAGCCAAAAAAGTAAATATTTGATCTGAGTTTGTGGGGAATTTGATCTGATTGTCACATTCTTATCTAAGGCTGGTCTGTCTTTTCAAAATGGCTTTTCATCAGCATCTTGGAAAGTCATGGAATGCCAATCCTTGCTACAAGTACAGACAAACAGATGGAAAGAAATATGTTTCAGGGAAGATTTTTCAAGAAACATTACAAGAACACATAAGAAAATAGACTTAATTATAGAGGATGTGTAAAATTTTGCATATGTTGAGTTAGCTACTATAGCTTTAGGGTGTAAAAATGCAAGCTAGAGGGGAATATACTGAGGGAATCAGAGCGGGATCAAGCATTTGTGAAAGGTTCTGCTATGTAGTTCTTTTTTTTTTTTTTTTGAGGTGCCATGTCCCTTTATTCAGTTTTGCTCATTGTAACTTCTTGCAAAACTATGTAGTCCAGTATGATAGCCAGGGTATCAACATGGTTGCAGTCAAGACCCAGGCCATTCCCAGCATCACAGAACTTTCTCTCAGTGCCCTTTTATAGCCAAGCCACACCTCAGCTGCTTCTCTGTCTCCTTAAACTCGCTGCCACAAATCTCTTTCTATAATCTTATCATTACAAAAATGTTTTATGGAGTCATTTGGATAGGCTTTTCCATGCAGAGTAAGTCTCTGGTGATTCATCCAGGTTTTGCATGTATCAGTGTTTATTACTAAGCAGTATTCCATAGTACAGATGTAACCATAGTTTGATTAACTTTCCATCTGCTGAAGGACACTGGGTTATTTACAGCTTTTGACTTTATGCTTAAAGCTGCTACAAATATTCATAAATACATTTTATATATGAAAATAAAATTTTATTCCTCTGGGATTAATACTGAAGAGTGCTATGTAGTTCTTAAAGAATAAAGAATAATCTTTATTATTATGTGACGTTTATAAAGCTTTTAGACTGGAGTTGACTGACAGCTGTATAGAAAAATCGTGTTTAAGAGAAGACACCGAAGAGCAATGATTTTCTACACTTTCTTAGACAGATATGCGGAAGTGGTTATGGGCATGGATTGAATTGCATCCTCCCAAAATCGAAATGTTGAAGTTCTAACCCCAAGTGCCTAAAAATGTGGCTGTTTGGAAGTCAGGTTGCTGCAGATGTAATTAGCTAAGAAAATAAGGTCATTAGAGTGGGCTGTAATCCAATATAACTGATGTCTTTATTAAAAGAGGAAATTTGGACCCAGCGAGAGATATGCATAGAAGGAAAATGATGTGAAAAGATATAGATCAGTACAATAATTCTTTTTTTCCCCTGTTAAATTAAATCTGCTTTAAATTTACCCATTGAGTTCTTTGTTTCAGTAGCCATATATTTTCTGTTCTCACATTTCATGTGTCCCTTTTTTCTGACATATTATCATTGTATATAATTTCTAGTTACCTTCTGAAGTTGTTATGCTTGTTTTTAACTCCTTGAGCATAACATGCCTAAAAGTTTCATGAAATATATCTTCTAATTACAATATCCGAGTCTATTTATGTTACTTGTTTATATTTCCCCTGCTGATTTTACCTCCAGTTACCTGTTACCCAGCTTTCATGAATTGACTTTGATCTTGTATTTGAAAATTTACTTAAAAATTAATTTGAGCACAGTTTGATATTCTCCTCCTCCAGAAAAGAGGGATTATATTGTGTTTAAGTCCACAGGGTGCCTGAAGACAAGGATAGTGTGCAAACCATGTTTCCAAGTTACAGCTTTAAAGTTTTCCTCATGATTTAAATAATGTGAACAAAAGGGGTAGGGTGTGTGAGTTTTCCTTTTTTTTTTTTTTTATGGTTTATCTTTACTGACAAGGCACAGAGCCTTTTCTGGTCCCATCATAAAACTTAGATTCTTTATCAGGCTCTATACCTTTGTCAGGAGAAGGCAGTGGCACCCCACTCCAGTACTCTTGCCTGGAAAATCCCATGGACGGAGGAGCCTGGTGGGCTGCAGTCCATGAGGTCGCTAAGGGTCGGACACGACTGAGCGACTTCACTTTCACTTTTCACTTTCCTGCATTGGAGAAGGAAATGGCAACCCACTCCAGTGTTCTTGCCTGGAGAATCCCAGGGACAGGGGAGCCTGGTGGGCTGCCATCTGTGGGGTCACACAGAGATGGACACGACTGAAGTGACTTAGCATACCTTTGTCAGGGCTGAGATGCCAGTTTCTGTCCCCCTGGCCACTGCAGGCCGCCCCAGAGCACAGAACAACCCCATAGATAATAATAATGTCACAGTAATAGCCAAATGCTTTGAGGACTAAAGTGGCTCTCAGAGTCCGACTCCTCCTCTTGGGATTGTGGTGTCTCCTGGATCTTGACCTTACTAACTGCACAGTGTTTGTTTAGCTTCTTGATACTTTAATGAAAGGTGTGCTTTTTTATATAAATTTATTTAATTGGAGGTTAATTACTTTACAATATTGTGTTGGTTTTGCCATACATCAACATGAATTTCATTCACCTTTGAACAATATTTCAGTGCAAGCATTGCTCCAAGTGACATAGCCTATAATTACTTGAAGTAGAAGCTTCAATTTTCTGTGAATTACAAAATATTCAAAGCTTCCTTTTATATTTGGTAATAGTACAAAACATATTTCAAGTAATTTTTATTGATTCTAAAAAAACATAATTTTCTGTGTTTATAAATGTCTCAATATTTGAGCTTTTCATAACTTTCATGGTTGGTATGCTGCTGCTACTGCTGCTAAGTCACTTCAGTCGTGTCCAACTCTGTGTGACCCCATAGACGGCAGCCCACCAGGCTCCCCTGTCCTTGGGATTCTCCAGGCAAGCACACTGGAGTGGGTTGCCATTTCCTTCTCCAATGCTTTCACTTTCATGGTTGGCATAGGTCCACGTGAATGCTTAATGATTTGAATGAAAGAATGAATCAGTAAAGGCAATATATCAGGTCATAATTAAATTATGAAATGTCATCATTTGAAAATGTCACAGAAAACCAGAGTATGGCAGGTAGTAAAATTATTCTACTTCTATTTCAAAGGAAAAAAACCCAAAGTAACCAAACTAACATCAACACATTCAGATGCCAGATGTCATTCTTTCCCTTTGTATCTAGATAGAACAGTCTCAGTCTCTGATTTTATATACTATTGAAAGACGAAGCGTCACCATAAAATTTGAGAAGTTCCAGAAGTTCTTACGTAATCAAACTCGAGAGTTGAGTTTCTTCCTTCTTTAAACCAGTTTACTTTATACAATGTCTCTTCACTCTGGACGTGGTCTCTGTTGTGTCCACCCAGATTTAGAACTCAGGCTTTTCTGCTATTTCTTTATCCAAGCTCAGATTCTCACTTGCATTTGTGTTTTTACTTGATAACTTGGTGTCTGGCTGTTTTTTCTCCTAAAAGTTTACTATGATCTTTTTCTTATATCTTGAACCATTATTTGAAAACATGAGCTGTGTATCATATTCTGATATAGATAGACCATATTTTACTTTAATCTTTCTTCTCTTTTGGGAAAGTTTAAAGCATTTCCTATTTATCTGTAACATAAATAGCTATTCAGTAAATGTATTGGCAGATAAATGTTAATCTAATTTTTATCTGTTATTCGGTGTGAAATTATTTCTAGAGAAGAAATTGCAAGCTAATTATTATATGAACTTGTTAAAGGATCTAAATACATATTCCAAAATACTTCTCAATATGTTGTAAAGATTTATACTCTCTCTGTTAATGAACATTTTATGCCACAATTGGCAAAATTAATTCTTTTTTAAATTGCTAATCAGGTAGATTAAAACAGTACATCATTTTTGAATGTACATTATTTTGACAACAAATGAAGTATTTTGTTATGTTCTGGCCTGGTAAAATAATTTGTAAGTTTATGTTTCACAAAGAATTCTGTTAGTATGTGTAAGTCAGTGGATTGTGGCATATAATCTGTGTCCCATACATAAAGACTTTATTGACAAGGAATCTTGGAGAAGACTTCTTCTCTGTGCCTCAGTGTGACTGAGAAAATGAAAAGGGCTACTGAATTTGTCTGAAAGCCATTGTCTTCCTCAAGATTGTGCTATCAGGAGAATCCATCAGAGGCAAACAAACATCACATTTAGGATGTGATGAAAATTCATGTGCGCAGGATTTCCTAGAAATAAAATGGAACAAATACCAATAAGCGTGGTTTCACAAAAGAGTCCAAGGAGAAGATATGTTTGAAATTGCCTAGGTATGGAGAAAGCTGTATCTGTCCAAAAGTATTCAACTTCAGGCTGATCCAGGTTACAGGGCCACTTCTCTCTGTATCCCTATCATTAAGATTTGACATTCAGATATGAAATATACTTGAGTGAGATGCTGCAAGCAGTTAGGCTTTTATGTAACCACATGTATTTATAAGAGAGAGAGAGAGTCTGTGACTGATGATAATTTTTCTTAAACTTTTCTCCCTAAGTTTTCATGCTTTGTTATATATACTTTTTCCACGGTGTCAATACAGAACTAAATTTGACTTCAGGAAAAAAAAAAAAAAAAGAAGGAAAGGGAACATTACAGTGAAACCTAAGCTCTGTCACTGTCTTATTATTTTTGATTAGACTGATTCCCATCCTTGCTCTGAGTCTCAGTTTCCATATATTAAAATGTGGATAATAGCATTCTCCTTGCCTTTCATATAGGATTGCTTTGATGATCAAATATGACATAGATAAAAGAGTATTTCAAACTTTGAAAGTGTTTAAGAAGCATGAAAAACAAGATTTTATTTTTCCTTCAGTTAGAAAACTCCACTCCTTGGGTAGGTGGTAGATTACTATGCTATCATTAAGATCTGACTTATTAAAAGCAATTGTACCCTTGCTGGGTATGAAGAGATAGTTGTGAAGACTTCAAGACATTTCACCAAGAAAAAGGCACAGAATAGCAATAGACTGTGGATTCACAAGCTTGTCTGCTTATTTTTAAACGCCCAGTTTGAAATCCCTTTTGAGTGGGGGTGGCACCAGTGATCAGAATAGCACTGACCCATCACTTTGACATGGCAACAGCCCAAAAGACGTTATCACAGGGATGGATAATATTTTTAAATGATCACATTACTATTAATCCGGTGCTGAGTATTCTCTCTGCCTAGAACAAAGACCGCAGCAGCTGGAATTCAGAGCCGAATTGGGACATCCAGCAGGTATTTTTGACACATCATATGCCTTTGAAACAGCGTGGTCTCTCTTGATAACAGATGATACAAAGGCATCTTTCTGGTGCAGAGGGGTGGGGAGAGAAAGAGCCTCACTCAAAAGGAGAAAAGGTGGATCCTTCAAAGATAGCTTAGCCTAGTCTTATCCTGCTTCTATTCTTCCAGGAAAAAAATTATCTTCTGTATGTTGAATCACCAGAGATTTGCTGTTTTTTTTTTTTTTTCATTGTATAAAACACATTTTGTAAGTTTTCAGTCCTTAGCTATGGGGTTATGAGGGTTCTGGGATGACGTCAGTATTTGAAAACTTTTGTTTGAAAAAGAAAATACACACGGCAGTGATTTCCATTTATGGCACTGAATCCTTTATGATCAAGCATTTGAGAAAGTCCAGCTTAAAACATGCTGATGATCTTTTATAATTTTCTTGGCCTCCAGTTAAAATGTCATCTATATCATCACATTTTTTTTACTCTCCAATCTTTTCATTCTTAAGGCTGAAAATAATTTTCATATCCTACATCATAAAAATACTTCCTTTGATTCTATTTCTTCTTTAAGTGCTAAAGTAAGCTGGTTTAAGTATGAGCTTTGGAATCTGGCAGATCTAGGTCTGAGTTTCTACATCTGTCCTTAACAATCTGTGACTTTATTTAATGCCCCCAAGACTTGGTTTTCTTATCTGTAAAATGAGGATGATGGTAGTACAGATTTCAAAGGGTTGTGAGGGTTAAATTAGATATGGGATGTGGCCCGACACATTCAAGCACTTAAAAAAAAAATTATCGGAGTATAGTTGCTTTACAATGTTGTGTTAATTTCTACTCTATAGTACAGTGAATCACCCATACGTATACCTATATCCACTCTTTCTTGGATTTCCTTCCACTTAGGTCACTGCACAGCACTGGATATATTCTCATTAGTTATCGATTTTACACACAGTAGTATATATATGTCTATCCCAGTCTCCCAATTCGTCCCACCCCTTCTCCTCCCCTGTTATCCATGTTTGTTCTCTATGTCTGTGTCTCTATTGCTTAAGCACTTTTCTTAATTTGCCACAGCAATTCTTCATGAATGTACGTGTCTTAAGTGCAAGGACGTGTCTCGTTTGTTTGTTCACTGCTGTACCCAGGCTGCCGAGAATAGTGTCTGGCACATAATAGGTGCTCAATAAGTGTTTTGGTGAATGAATGAAAAAAATTGATGAATAATCTGCACTTACAGTCTCTATATCACCTCTTACCCTTCACCAGCCATAGGAAGGGAGAGTCCTTAATGTAATGCTAAGAGCTAGCTGGCCTGTCTTCAGATATCAGGTTTGTCATTTACAAGTTGCAAGACCGTAAGCAAATGTCTCCATCTCTTTAGGCAACAGTTTCCTCACCTGTAGAATGTGGAGGTAATGGTAGTCCCTCTGTCCTAGGGTTGTGAGGATTGAGGAATTAATACTTGCAAAGCCCTCAGGAGGACATAGGTTACATCATAAGCATTGTGTGAGCATTTGCTGCTATTTTAACCAAACTCACTCATCATTTTGTTCATCATTATTTTATACCATTTTCTGTCCTGGATGGAACTTTTTAAAGGTTTTTCATGTCTCTGCATTATTTACTCTTATTTCCCCAAGCTGAGATATGGCACTGTCATACAGTAACTGTTAAACACATGTGCTTTCTATGAGTATTCCTCCTCATGGATTAAATAACTCTTCAAAAGATTTCCAACCATTCCCTCTCATTCCCTTTGTCCCAGAACCTCCCACGTGTAGAACCCTCTCTTTGACATCCAAATGTTCATTTCCAATAGCTACTGCAAAAACTCGTATGTATTAATAACCTCTTAAAGCTCAACATTCAGAAAACGAAGATCATGGCATCCGGTCCCATCACTTCATGGGAAATAGATGGGGAAACAGTGGAAACAGTGTCAGACTTTATCTTTTTGGGCTCCAAAATCACTGCAGATGGTGACTGCAGCCATGAAATTGAAAGACACTTACTCCTTGGAAGGAAAGTTATGACCAACCTAGACAGCACATTCAAAAGCAGAGATATTACTTTGCCAACAAAGGTCGTCTAGTCAAGGCTATGGTTTTTCCTGTGGTCATGTATGGATGTGAGAGTTGGACTGTGAAGAAGGCTGAGCGCCGAAGAATTGATGCTTTTGAAGTGTGGTGTTGGAGAAGACTCTTGAGAGTCCCTTGGACTGCAAGGAGATCCAACCAGTCCATTCTGAAGGAGATCAGCCCTGGGATTTCTTTGGAAGGAATGATGCTAAAGCTGAAACTCCAGTACTTTGGCCACCTCATGTGAAGAGTTGACTCATTGGAAAAGACTCTGATGCTGGGAGGGATTGGGGGCAGGAGGAGAAGGGGACGACAGAGGATGAGATGGCTGGATGGCATCTCTGACTCTATGGATGTGAGTCTGAGTGAACTCTGGGAGTTGGTGATGGACAGGGAGGCCTGGCGTGCTGCGATTCATGGGGGCACAAAAAGTTGGACACAACTGAGCGACTGAACTGAACTGAACTGAAACCATCCATTCCAAAGAATGTCTTATACCATGTCCTAGAGTTTCTATCTTATTTAATGATGAAAAAAGTACCAACACCACCTCTCATGGGCGGAGGAGCCTGGTAGGCTGCAGTCCATGGGGTCGCGAAGAGTCGGACACGACTGAGCGACTTCACTTCACTTTCACCCTACACGATAGTTGTCTGTAAGATTTTGATTTTGCTGTGTTTTCTTTGAACTTGGAAAAATTACATAACCTGTTTCCATTTCTTTGTAAAAATGGAATAATAGTAGGAATCTTCAGCATTTTCTCTGGTTTCTATATTCTGTGAATCCATTTATGTAACAACATGCTTAGAACAAGGCTTGAAAGTGTTAGTTGCTCAGTAGTGTCTAATTCTTTGTGACCCTATGGACTGTAATCTTTGTCCATGAAACTTTGCAGGCAAGAATACTGGAGTGGGTAACCATTCCCTTTTCTAGGGGATCTTCCTGACCCAGGGATCAAACCTGGTTCTCCCGCATTGCAGGCAGATTCTTTACCATCTGAGCCACCAGGGAAGCCCCAGAACAAGGCTTGTCATGCAATAAGTGTTCAATAAATTTGACCTAACATTCTTATTCTAGCTTTTGTTGAAATCTAATCTCTCTCAAGCATAATTCTAGTCTTGGCTGATTATGCATGGGTTTAGCTCTCAAATAGGTACTTTGTTTTTAATACGTGACTATTATACTTTGTAACTTCTGATTATTTACATCCAGGAAAGACCACCATAAAGGATCATCTTTTCTTTACAAACCCAGATATTGGAATCTGAACATATCTGAGTGCACAGGAAAATATTTGATACTTTGAATCCTGATCTGATTAATAAGGATGGCTTTCTGCATGTTTAAAAAAGTGTTTTCTTCATTATTTCTCCTTTTGATAGACCCTAGTTTTAAATCCTATCTTATGTTTACCACATTGATTCTTTGCATGACTGTTTCTCTCTTCCTGGAAGGACCTGCCACAGATTCCCATTTCATTTTCAAAATCCAAGTCTTATGACATTTCCCTCCACATTTATGGTTTACCTATAAATTGCATGTAAATTACATATGTTTAATTCATTGTATTGTCAGTTTATGCATTGTTTATTTACATTTGTTTTCTCAGACAAAATTTGGTAGCCCATCCATGCTTTAATCATTCTCAAAGACACAGTAGCCAGCACCTGAGTCCCATATAATAAATGTTCAATGCATGCTTATTTAGTTAAGCTGGACTTTAAAGAACAGATTCTATTAATGATAAGTTAAGTTGTTAATGTTCAAGCTCTTTAATTAAGGTGCAATTAAAGAGCATAATTGTTGAAGAATCTATTGGGATAATTTTAATAGTAGGATGATTCCTCTATTTTCATAAGCATACAATTTTCTCAAATGGTTGAAACTTAAGATTGAAAAATGAGGTATAAGGAGTTCATGTATTAAAAGGTGGGGGAGGGAAATGTTAAATAGATGTGATATTAAAGGTTCCCTATGATCTTTCATTCTATTAAAGGATGTTAAGACATAATTAGAGATTAGTAAGATACAGATAATAGTAAGTGACATAAAAGAGGAAAGACATGATTCAATGTTCTCTGCTGCTGCTGCTGCTGCTAAGTCGCTTCAGTCGTGTTCGACTCTGTGCGACCCCATAGACGGCAGCCCACCAGGTTCCCCCGTCCCTGGGATTCTCCAGGCAAGAACACTGGAGTGGGTTGCCATTTCCTTCTCCAATGCATGAAAGTGAAAAGTGAAAGTGAAGTCGCTCAGTTGTGTCCGACCCTCAGCGACCCCATGGACTGCAGCCTACCAGGCTCCTCCGTCCATGGGATTTTCCAGGCACGAGTACTGGAGTGGGGTGCTATTGCCTTCTCCACGGGGTTTAATTTGGAGATAAATCTAAGGGGCAGTCTGCCACATGTTGGTGAAGGGGATTTCCAACACTGATAACCCAGCCTGTATCCTTGATGCTTCAGAAGGGGCAGGGATCCAGATTCATTGGCACAGGAGCCTGTGAGGCCTATTCAATCACATGGTTGAGAGCTGCTCTTCACCATCACAGGGTCAGTGTTTTATGAACCAAAATCAGGACTATGTCTGACAGGTCCTAATCTGCTTGGAAAAAGTGGGACAGGAAAGTTTGAAGTAGAGCAGCCCCCGAAATGCAGCCCATGCTTATAATCTACACAGTGCTTTCTCCTTCCCCTTTCATTTATTGTTCAACCTCGTTCAGCAGTTAACTCAGTAGTGATGTGGTTCTCAATAAATTCTGCCTGGGTGAAAAAAAATGAGCATAAACATGTCACCACATATTTTAAAAGGTTTAATTCTATCAAAGTAAAGTTGGTTTACAATGTGTTAATTCCTGCTGTACAGAAAAGTGATTCAGTTACACATTTATATACATTCTGTTTCATCATGTTTTCCATTAGTTTCTCACAGGACAGTGAATGTAGTTCCCTGTGCTAAGCAGTAGGCTGTGTTGTTTATCCATTCTGTACATGATAGTTTGCGTCTGATGATCCCCAGCTCCCAACCCATCCCCCTCCCCACCTGACCTCCCCCTTGGCAACCACACGTCTCTTCTCTATGTGAGTCTGTCTGTGTTTCCTAGAGAAGCTCATTTGTGTCATAGTTTGGATTCCACATATACGTGTGGCCATATAGCATTTGCCTTTCTCTGATTTGGTATGACAATCTCTCAGTCCGTCCATGTTGCTACAAATAGCATTACCTCATTCTTTTTTACGGCTAAGTAATATTCCATCACGTATATGTACCGCATCTTTTATATCTATTCATCTGCCCATGGGCATTTAGTTTTCTCCCATGTCTTGGCTGTTGTATCACCACAGTTTTTATGATAATAATTTCAAGAATGTGCATGTTTGCTTGCTCATTCATGAAACATTTATAAATGTTGCATTTAAGAAAACAACTTTTGTAGTTATAAAACTAGCAATTTGGAAACTGCCCTATATTTTTTCCTCCTTATCCTATTAACCAAAAGTGTCACAAAGTCAGATCAGTTTTACCAGTATCAGATATCAATATCTGTCCCCTCCCCTTTATTCTCACAATCCTAAGTCACGTACTTATCAATACTATCTTATATCTAGCTGTATATATATATATATATATATATATATTGTATCTAAGACAATCTACAGGTTGTCTTAATGGTCTTCCTACTTTGACTTATTCTACTAGCTAAACCCTGGTGTGCTTCCCTGGTGGCTTAGAAGGTAAAGAATCTGCCTGGAGTACAGGAGACTTGAGTTCAGTCCCTGGGTCGGGAAGATCCTCTGGAGAAGGGAATGGCAACCCACTCCAGTATTTGCTTGGAGAATCCCATGGACAAAGGACCCCATGGGCTACCGTCCATGGGGTCGTGAAGAGTCAGACACGACTGAGCACAGTATGCTGCTGCTAAGTCACTTCAGTCATGTCCGACTCTGTGCGACCCCATAGACAGCAGCTCACCAGGCTCCCCTCTTCCCTGGGATTCTCCAGGCAAGAACACTGGAGTGCACAGTATAACACCAGCTAAACCAACCATGGTACAACTGCCAGAGGAATCCTTATCCCATTAAATCTGATCACGCCACTCTCCTGTACAGGCTTCTTCATTGCTTCTTTAAATGGTCCTTCTTTTTGTCAGTGTATCTGGTGCTCCTATGCTAGTGCTCTCTTCTGCTCTGATAAGCTTTCTTGTTATTGCCATTCTGTAGAGCAGAAGCAAAAATCATGTTTTTGTCACTCTCATCCACACCTCTCTGATTTTTTTTTTAAATTGACTTCACTTTTTAGAGCAGTTATAAGTTGACAGCAAAATTGAGCAGAAGTGCATAAGTTTCCCCTAGACCCCTTTCCCAAATACCCACAGCCTCCCCCATGATCAACATCCCTCACCAGCAGTTCATTTGTTACAGTTCTTAAACTTATATTGATACATCATCATCACTGAATCATACCTGGCCTTTTAGTTTAGCATTCTCTCTTTCATACTTCTCTGGGGTCTTTTATAGATAGGTTATTTCCATTTTACATTACATATATGCTTTAGTTCCTTTAGTTCATTAAATCTGTGCTTTTTCTAGAAATTACAACCATGAGTGCTTATGTACTAGCTCCTTATCGCAGACCCGAGCCTCTGCCAGAATGAGTATAGTAATTAGTAATAATTACTAAAGATTCAAGACACAGGAGTGCTTACACACCTTCCAGATATTCTCTGCTTCTTGGCTTGTTTTCAGAGATAGCTAATGTATCTGCTAAAATGACTGGGACTCTCGGCACACACCTTGCCTCCATAGGCTGGATCTGGGAAGCTACAAGGTCTGTGTGGTCACAGCCTTCATTCTTGCTTGCCCTGACATAACTTGAACTCTTGCCGCATACTTTGTAGTCCCAATCATCTCAGTAAGGAATGTACATCTTGGTTAGGGATTCATACCTGGTGCTCAGGGGAAAACTCATTTCTTTGTTTGGTTTGCTTTGTACAATGTAATTGTATCTGCTTAAGACTAAATTATCATTTTTCCCTTGGGCAGGTGTGTGTGTGCTCAGGCATGTCTGACTCTTTGCAACCCCATGGACTGTAGCCAGCCAGGCCTCTATGTCCATGGGATTTCCCAGGCAAGAATGCTGGAGTGGGTTGCCGTTTCCCACTCCAGGGGATCTTCCCAACCCGGGGATTGAACCTGCATCTCCAATGTCTCTGGCATTGAGAGACGGATTCTTTACCAGTGCACCATTAAGCTCATAGGCTTCATGTGGGCATAAGCTTCACTGACTTGGCACTTTCTTTGGAGTTCTATAGATGACTCTGTATGGCTTTTTGCCTGTAGAACCTGCCTGGTTAACTTTGGACTCATGCATAGTTCCCAAACTCTCACCGTGCTTTCCAGACCTTTCCGCTGCTTCATTGCTATGGGCAATGTAATATATTTGAAATATGGAGAACAAGCATTTTACCCTTTTCCCTGCCCTTTCTGATATTAATAATCACTGTGACTTTTCAAAGTCTCACTCTTTTCTCTTCACCCGCCTTTCCCTGGAAGTGTCCTGTCTCCTGTCTAATTAATGACCGTAGTTTACAGACAGTGCAGCTGTCTACACATATGGTTCATTACCCTTAAGACAGAAAACGATGTAAGAGTTGAAGGTTTCTTTCTCAGGGTTCTTTGGGCACTATGAAGGATGAAATCATTAGCATGACTTTTAACTAAAACAGGGCCTTGAGGTATTGCATCATCTTGTTGTACTTCTAGCACACACACTAGAGGCATTATAGCTTTAAAATCAGGGTTTATTAGCTTTTGTTTAGAACCAAATTTGCTTGGTGCCAGAGAGAACTGGAAAATAATAACAAAACACTGCGTTGTATCTGAGTTTTTTAATTGTTTCACATTTGGGATGAACTACAAACAGTAAACTGAATTAATAAGAGAGGACTAAGTATTTTCCTAGAAAGACAACAGGCTGATCATGAGAGCAGCCAATGTGTTTCAGAAGAGCGGCATTTGTAGACCTGAAGAGTGGGAGCTCTCAGGTGCTTACTAACGTGCATGCTCGGTTGCTGCATTCCTGTCTGACTCTCTGCAATCTATGGACTATAGCCCTCCAGGCTCCTCTTCCATAGGATTTTCCAGGCAGGAGTACTGGAGTAGGTTGCCATTTCCTCCTCCAGGTGATCTTCCCGACCCAGGGATTGAACCCAAGTCTCCTGCATCTCCTGCATTGGCAGGTGGGTTCTTTACCACTAGCGCCACCTGGAAAGAGTTGTCCTCATTCATTCGTGTGATCCGTATTCACTCATACTGTTTGCCAGATCGTGTTCCAGGTGCTGGGAAGTAAACAAGAGCTACTTCTTGCCCTCTAAGAAATTAGGGGTTTAATAGACTCTTTCAGTCCCGATAAGATTATTGTGCAAACTTCTGAGTCCAGCTTCCACCGCAGGAATCCCTGGTAATTGTGACTACTGATGATAGCTTTAAACACCCTGCACCAGGTCTCTGTTTTTAGCCTGGGCCTTCCCTGGTCTCTTCAGGTGGCCCTTATTTACTGACATGTGACTCCTCCTGGTTGGTTTCACAGCTGCATCCTGTGCTGGTGCTGCCAAGTCAGGTGGTGCAGTTACTCCATGCCCACAAGTGGCCCAGACAGTAAAGAATCCGCCTTCAGTGCAGGAGACCCGGGTTTGATCTCTGGGTTTGGTAAGATCCTCTGGAGCAGGAAATGGCAACCCACTGCAGTATTCTTGCCTGGGAAATCTCATGGACAGAAGAGCCTGGCAGACTGCAATCCATGGGGTTGCAAAAAGTCAGACACAATTGAGCGATGACTCACATACATGTGCCTCAGGTGGCGTTGGGTGCTGACAGAAAAAATCATTGTTTTCCACTGTCTTGTTAATTTTGTCTTTTGTCTTCAGTTCTTTGCCCTCCACTCTTTTTTTTTTTTTCCTCTTTACTGAAGGTCTGTTCTAAACTTTTCAATGTGACTAGCACTTCAGCACGTAATGAACTCTAGTTCATGACCCAGGAGATCTTGTCTCTCTACTCTGATCAAATCTTCTCTTCCTTTTCATGTCTTTAATTTGCTGTTTTCTCCCACTCATTCTTTAAGTGAGGGCTTTGTAATCTGGCTTCTACAGTCCTTTAAGGATCCTTGGATAGACTTTATGAAACCTACATGCTACCTGGAATTGTATCCAAAAATTGACTTATGTGTGCCTCTGTAGTTTTTCTGGGAGAGAATTCACTACTTGCTTCAGAACCTCAAAGACATCCAAAGATAGTCTCTAATAACAAACTTGAATTCCTGTAGTTTTCATTCCACAATATTACTTTTCTCTGAGCAGTCACCATCATGCTTATAACATTCAATACCATGTAAATACCATTTGGTCTTAAATTGTATTTTCACATTAGAATTCTCTGCTGCTGCTGCTGCTGCTGCTAAGTTGCTTCAGTCGTGTCCGACTCTGTGCGACCCCATAGACGGCAGCCCACCAGGCTCCCCGGTCCCTGGGATTCTTCAGGCAAAGAACACTGGAGTGGGTTGCCATTTCCTTCTCCAATGCATGGAAGTGAAAAGTGAAAGGGAAGTCGCTCAGTCATGTTTGACTCTAGCAACCCCATGGACTGCAGCCTACCAGGCTCCTCCGTCCATGGGATTTTCCAGGCAAGAGTACTGGAGTGGGGTGCCATTGCCTTCGCCAAGAATTCTCTTCTACTTAACTTCAAATACCTACAGAATATCTTCTTCCTAGGAGTCTCCCAGGCCTCTCATGTTCTTGCCTGACTTACTGCCCTACAGCTTTCCTCCCATAACTTATTTTCTTCTTGCCTCCTCTGATTATTTTGAATAGGGCTATCCTTAGCCAGTCCAGCGCTTCTCATGATGTACTCCGCATATAAGTTAAATAAACAGGGTGACAATATTCAGCCTTGACGTACTCCCTTTCCTATTTGGAACCAGTCTGTTGTTCCATGTCCAGTTCTAACTGTTGCTTCCTGACCTGCATACAGATTTCTCAAGAGGCAGATCAGGTGGTCTGGTATTCCCATCTCTTGAAGAATTTCCCACAGTTTATTGTGATCCACACAGTCAAAGGCTTTCGCATAGTCAATAAAGCAGAAATAGATGCCTTTCTGGAACTCTCTTGCTTTTTCCATGATCCAGCGGATCTTGGCAATTTGATTTCTGGTTCCTCTGCCTTTTCTAAAACCAGCTTGAGCATCAGGAAGTTCATGGTTCACATATTGCTGAAGCTTGGCTTGGAGAATTTTGAGCATTACTTTACTAGCGTGTGAGATGAGTGCAATTGTGCGGTAGTTTGAGCATTCTTTGGCATTGCCTTTCTTTGGGATTGGAATGAAAACTGACCTTTTCCAGCCCTGTGGCCACTGCTGAGTTTTCCAAATTTGCTGGCATATTGAGTGTAGCACTTTCACAGCATCAGCTTTCAGGATTTGGAATAGCTCAACTGGAATTCTATCACCTCCACTAGCTTTGTTCATAGTGATGCTTTCTAAGGCCCACTTGACTTCACATTCCAGGATGTCTGGCTCTAGGTGAGTGATCACACCATCATGATTATCTGGGTCGTGAAGATCTTTTTTGTACAGTTCTTCTGTGTATTCTTGCCATCTCTTCTGAATGTCTTCTGCTTCTTTTAGGTCCATACCATTTCTGGCCTTTATCGAGCCCATCTTTGCATGAAATGTTCCTTTGGTATCTCTGCTTTTCTTGAAGAGATCTCTAGTCTTTCCCATTCTGTTGTTTTCCTCTATTTCTTTGCATTGATCGCTTAAGAAGGCTTTCTTATCTGTTCTTGCTATTCTTTGGAACTCTGCGTTCAGAGTACATCATGAGAAACACTGGACTGGAAGAAGCACAAGCTGGAATCAAGATTGCCAGGAGAAATATCAATAACATCAGACATGCAGATGATACCACCCTTATGGCAGAAAGTGAAGAGGAACTCAAAAGCCTCTTGATGAAAGTGAAAGTGGAGAGTGAAAAAGTTGGCTTAAAGCTCAACATTCAGAAAATGAAGATCATGGCATCCGGTCCCACCACTTCATGGGAAATAGATGGGGAAACAGTGGAAACAGTGTCAGACTTTATTTTTCTGGGCTCCAAAATCACTGCAGATGGTGACTGCAGCCATGCAATTAAAAGACGCTTACTCCTTGGAAGGAAAGTTATGACCAACCTAGATAGCATATTCAAAAGCAGAGACATTACTTTGCCAACAAAGGTTTGTCTAGTCAAGGCTATGGTTTTTCCTGTGGTCATGTATGGATGTGAGAGTTGGACTGTGAAGAAGGCTGAGCACCGAAGAACTGATGCTTCTGAAGTGTGGTGTTGGAGAAGACTCTTGAGAGTCCCTTGGACTGCAAGGAGATCCAACCAGTCCATTCTGAAGGAGATCAGCCCTGGGATTTCTTTGGAAGGAATGATGCTAAAGCTGAAACTCCAGTACTTTGGCCACCTCATGTGAAGAGTTGACTCATTGGAAAAGACTCTGATGCTGGGAGGGATTGGGGGCAGGAGGAGAACGGAACGACATAGGATGAGATGGCTGGGTGGCATCACTGACTCGATGGATGTGAGTCTCAGTGAACTCCAGGAGTTGGTGATGGACAGGGATGCCTGGCGTGCTGCGATTCATGGGGTCACAAAGAGTCAGACACAACTGAGCAACTGATCTGATCTGATCTGATCCTTAGCCAGGGCTTCCCTGGTGGCTCAGTGATAAAGAATCCACCTGCCAATGCAAGAGACATGTGTGCAATCCCTGGGTCAGCAAGATCCCTTGAAGAAGGAAATGGCAACCCACCCCAGTATTCCTGCCTTGGAAATCCCATGGACAGAGGAGCCTGGTGGGCTACAGTCCATGGGGGTCTCAATAAAAGTTGGACACAGTTTAGTGACTAAAGAACAACATCTTTAGCCAGAGCAGATAAGATTGAGCTCTCAAGCTCCCCTCTTTCCGTCCCCACTGCCTTGATACCCATCTGTGAATACTTCATATTGTACCATTTTTTTGTTGTTGTTGTTTTGTTTTGTTTACCACCTCAGTCTCCTTATCACTATGTCCTCTACCACTGCCTTACTTTAAGCCTTCACTTTAAGACTCTTAGCTTCTCTCTGTCTCTATTTTAAATATCGTTCAACGTATCTTCCACATAGAGATGAAGGGGATCATCTTCAAATACATATATAATCATGTCATTTCTTTATTTAAAATAATGTGTCCTTTGTCTACAAGATGAGATTACAGGAAAATTCTATTAAGATTATTTACTGTGTATCCTATGATTTAGTTCATACCTGCCTCCCCAGGCCCATAACTTGGTTATTTCCTATGTATGTTGGTTCTCCAATGCTGTTATGCTTTCTGTATTCATGCAATAAAATGTCTTCCTACTTAGCATTCACTACTCCTTGACTCCATGTCCATCATGTGACATGCTTTGACTAAAGAGATATTAATATATGTAATGTAAGCAGTATCTTGAAAACGGCTTGAATGGTTGGCCTGATTTGCTGTTGCTCTTTTGCCATCACCAAGAGAAGGGGATTCCTAGCCTCTCCTGCTGGTCCTGGGAAAGGATGATGAACAAATGGAACAGAGCTTTCCAGCAAAATTGCCTCAGCCAAACTCACAAGAGCAGATCAGATCAGATTAGTTGCTCAGTCCTGTCCGACTCTTTGCGACCCCATGAATCGCAGCATGCCAGGCATCCCTGTCCATCACAAACTCCTGGAGTTCACTCAGACTCACATCCATTGAGTCAGTGATGCCATCCAGCCATCTCATCCTCTATCGTCCCCTTCTCCTCCTGCCCCAATCCCTCCCAGCATCAGAGTCTTTTCCAATGAGTCAACTCTTCGCATGAGGTGGCCAAAGTACTGGAGTTTCAGCTTTAGCATCATTCCTTCCAAAGAAATCCCAGGGCTGATCTCTTTCAGAATGGACTAGTTGGATCTCCTTGCAGTCCAAGGGACTCTCAAGAGTCTTCTCCAACACCACACTTCAAAAGCATCAATTCTTCGGTGCTCAGCCTTCTTCACAGTCGAACTCTCACATGCATACATGACCACAGGAAAAACCATAGCCTTGACTAGATGGACGTTTGTTGGCAAAGTAATGTCTCTGCTTTTGAATATGCTATCTAGGTTGGTCATAACTTTCCTTCCAAGGAGTAAGCATCTTTTAATTGCATGGCTGCAGTCACCATCTGCAGTGATTTTGGAGCCCAGAAAAATAAAGTCTGACACTGCATTCACTGTTTCCCTATCTATTTCCCATAAAGTGATGGGACTGGATGCCATGATCTTCATTTTCTGAATGTTGAGCTTTAAGCCAATTTTTTCACTCTCCACTTTCACTTTCATCAAGAGACTTTTGAGTTCCTCTTCACTTTCTGCCATAAGGGTGATGTCATATGCATATCTGAGGTTATCAATATTTCTCCTGGCAATCTTGATTCCAGCTTGTGCTTCTTCCAGTCCAGCGTTTCTCATGATGTACTCTGCATATAAGTTAAATAAACAGGGTGACAATATACAGCCTTGATGAACTCCTTTTCCTATTTGGAACCAGTCTGTTGTTCCATGTCCAGTTCTAACTTTTGCTTCCTGACCTGCATACAAATTTCTCAAGAGGCAGATCAGGTGGTCTGGTATTCCCATCTCTTGAAGAATTTTCCACAGTTTGTTGTGATCCACACAGTCAAAGGCTTTGGCATAGTCAATAAAGCAGAAATAGATGCCTTTCTGGAACTCTCTTGTTTTTTCCATGATCTAGCGGATGTTGGCAATTTGATCCCTGGTTCCTCTGCCTTTTCTAAAACCAGCTTGAACATCAGGAAGTTCACGGTTCACATATTGCTGAAGCCTGGCTTGGAGAATTTTGAGCATTACTTTACTGGTGTGTGAGATGAGTGCAATTGTGCGGTAGTTTGAGCATTCTTTGGCATTGCCTTTCTTTGGGATTGGAATGAAAACTGACCTTTTCCAGTCCTGTGGCCACTGCTGAGTTTTCCAAATTTGCTGGCATATTGAGTGCAGCGCTTTCACAGCATCAGCTTTCAGGATTTGGAATAGCTCAACTGGAATTCCATCACCTCCACTAGCTTTGTTCGTAGTGATGTTTTCTAAGGCCCACTTGACTTCACATTCCAGGATATCTGGCTCTAGGTGAGTGATCACACCATCGTGATTATCTGGTCGTGAAGATCTTTTTTGTACAGTTCTACTGTGTATTCTTGCCATCTCTTCTTGATATCTTCTGCTTCTGTTAGGTCCATACCATTTCTGTCCTTTATTGAGCCCATCTTTGCATGAAATGTTCCTTTGTTATCTCTGCTTTTCTTGAAGAGATCTCTAGTCTTTCCCATTCTATTGTTTTCCTGTATTTCTTTGCATTGATCGCTGATGAAGGCTTTCTTATCTCTTCTTGCTATTCTTTGGAACTCTGCATTCAAATGTTTATATCTTTCTTTTTCTCCTTTGCTTTTCACTTCTCTTCTTTTCACAGCTATTTGTAAGGCCTCCCCAGACAGCCATTTTGCTTTTTTGCATTTCTTTTCCATGGGGATGGTCTTCATCCCTGTCTCCTATACAATGTCACGAACCTCATTCCATAGTTCATCAGGCACTCCATCTATCAGAAACAGGCCCTTAAATCTGTTTCTCACTTCCACTGTATAATCTTAAGGGATTTGATTTAGGTCATACCTGAATGGCCTAGTGGTTTTCACTACTTTCTTCAATTTAAGTCTGAATTTGGCAATAAGGAATTCAAGGTCTGAGCCACAGTCAGCTCCTGGTCTTGTTTTTGCTGACTGTATAGAGCTTCTCCATCTTTGGTTACAAAGAATATAATCAATCTGATTTCAATGTTGACCATCTGATGATGTCCATGTATAGAGTCTTCTCTTGTGTTGTTGGAAGAGGCTGTTTGTTATGACCAGTGCATTTTCTTGGCAAAACTGTATTAGTCTTTGCCCTGCTTCATTCCGTATTCTAAGGCCAAATTTGCCTGTTACTCCAGGTGTTTCTTGACTTCCTACTTTTGCATTCCAGTCCCCTATAATGAAAAGGACATCTTTTTTGGGTGTTAGTTCTAAAAGGTCTTGTAGGTCTTCATAGAACCATTCAACTTCAGCTTCTTCAGCATTACTGGTTGGGGCATAGACTTGGATTACTGTGGTATTGAATGGTTTGCCTTGGAAACGAACAGAGATCATTCTATCGTTTTTGAGATTGCATCCAAGTACTGCATTTCAGACTTGTTTGTTGACCATGATGGCCACTCCATTTCTTCTGAGGGATTCCTGCCCGCAGTAGTAGATATAATGGTCATTTGAGTTAAATTCACCCATTCCAGTCCATTTGAGTTTGCTGATTCCTAGAATGTCGACATTCACTCTTGCCATCTCTTGTTTGACCACTTCCAATTTGCCTTGATTCATGGACCTGACATTCCAGGTTCCTATGCAATATTGCTCTTTACAGCATCGGACCTTGCTTCTATTACCAGTCACATCCACAGCTGGGTATTGTTTTTGCTTTGGTCCATCCCTTCATTCTTTCTAGAGTTATTTCTCCACTGATCTAGAGTAGCATATTGGGCACCTACTGACCTGGGGAGTTCCTCTTTCAGTATCCTATCATTTTGCCTTTTCATACTGTTCATGGGGTTCTCAAGGCAAGAATACTGAAGTGGTTTGCCATTCCCTTCTCCAGTGGACCACATTCTGTCAGATCTCTCCACCATGACCCACCCATCTTTGGTTGCCCCATGGGCATGGCTTAGTTTCATTGAGTTAGACAAGGCTGTGGTCCTAGTGTGATTAGATTGACTGGTTTTCTGTGCATAGGCCTCTGCAAATGAGTGAGTAAGCCCAGATGACACAACCAGAGTCCTGCAACTTACTGTGGTGTGCCTCTGAGTTTTGGGTTTTGTTACACAGCAAAAGTGAACTGATATATTTTCCATAAAGTTCTCCACATACTGACCTAATTCAACTGCTCAATGTTACTCAAAGCCAGAAAACTCTGCTCTGGTAATTCCTTACTTTGATTCCCTTTAGTTTCTTATCTGCCTACTGAATTCTTCCTTATAAGCTTGAGACCCAAATCAAGCATTTCTTCCTTAGTGAAGATTTTTGTGAATCTGCTATGGAAGTTGTCATTTTCTCCAGTGGGCCTTGTAGGACTTTCCACATATTACTTTGTTTGCAGCTTGTCACACGTCTTTTTTCCCCTACCAGTCTGAGTATCCAGAAGACAAGCCTGTTTATTAGTTACCTTTAGACAAGGCCAGGGAAGCCTTCACAGAGGAAGACATACCGAAGTTGAACACAGAAGGATAGAGAGGAACAGAGGCAGGAGGTAAATCAGGAAAGCTTGGATAATCAAGGGGCTGATGTCAGCAGAAATGTTTGTGAATAATAACGTTTTCCCTTGATGTTTCTTTGACTTCCCACATATAATGGAGCCTGTTGTTTGATGCAGTAAAGAAACTATTCTAAAGGCATAGTCTTGGATGTACACAGGAACACTGTGATTCTCTTCTCTTTGAGCAGCAAAATCATGTACTATATGGTCACCACCTGCTTTTCCTTGGACATTCTGTCCAGCTGTCCGGTCTGTGAGAATGATGACATTTACAACCATTACAAGGCGACTGTCCTGGCCACTTGCCACAGGAGGGCTCAGGTCCAAGTGGCTACCATCTGGCAGGACATCTGCTCAGCCACTGGGAAGGCTTTACATGCAGCCACATGCCCACAGAGAAGACAGTGCACTCTGCCCTTTGGGGGAAGAGCATATATTACATTTCTACCCATCCAAGAGATTAAAACTGAGAATAACCCCAGGGAGGTGCCTTTCCACTATGGCAGTGATCCTTCACAGGCTTCAGGTTTGGGACCTCTGACAGTATGTACTTGATGGGAATGTGGCCTCTGTAGCCAGACCTACTGAGTTTCATCCTGGCTTCATCACTTTGCTATGTAACCTTGGGGCAAGTTCCTTGCCCTCTGTGTTAGGGCACAGTCCATCCTCAGTAAATATCAGCTATTTTTATTTTAAAGAACACCTTAAGGCTTGTCATGTTCTCAGAAACTATGAAGCTCCCTAGGATAGCTGTGCAGTGCCTCTCAATGACAGGCAAGTCCTGCATTAGTTGGCATGCTCCTATTCTTTCGCCATGATGAACACCTGTGTTTCCCTGGATTTGTAATACTCTTTCTGACACCTCTGGGCCTTTGCACATGCTCTTCTCTTTGCTGGAAAACTCTTGTCCTCTCTTCATCAAGTTCACTGTTCATCATTTAAGATACCTTTAAGGTACCACTTTTTCATAGAAGCCATTCGTGACTCCAGGCTATAGATTGTCATAGATCTATCTCTTTGTGAACTCATCACTAATATTGGGTGGATAGATATATGGATGAATGAAGTGCTTATGTATGTGATCTCTATTACTCTCATTTAATTAATCCTTAAACAGTCAAATTATGTGCTTTATTGTCTTCTTGAAAAAACATCTATTTGTACTTGTTTCAAATGCAGATTGTAACCCACAAGGGAGGGAATTGAAAGCCCAGTCCTAAACAATGAGATTGGAGCAATGACATGCTAATTTCCCATCCAAATCTCCTCCAGTCCGTAATTGTGTGCAGCCAAATCGACCAGCTGGAAAGAGCTGATTCAGGGAATTGGTGTTATTGGTCCAATATAGACATTTGTTTGGCTGAATTTAATCATGTTTAAAATTATTTCAGTTAAGTGAAATTGTGTGTGCATGCTGTCACTGGATTTAGGAATAAAGAAGCCATTTGGACCCTGGAAATTCTGTATTTTTTGCTGTAACTGAGGCCAGCGAGCCTCTTAGGCAGATAAGTTGTCGTCCACTTTACATAATTTGACAAATTCTATGGGTTTAGCAGTCCAGAAACAAGTCTGTCTCCAGCATCAGCATCAGATCAGGTCAGATTTTTTTTTTTTAATATGTTTTGATGTGGACCATTAAAAAAAAATCTTTATTGAATTTGTCACAGCATTGCTTCTGTTTTATGTTGTTTGTTTGTTTTTTTTTTTTTTTGGCCTCGAGGCAGGTAGGATCTTTGCTTCCCACCGAGGGATTAAACCTGCACCCTCTGCATTGGAAGGCGAAGTCTTAACCACTGAACCACCAGGGAAGTCCCAAATCTGATATTCTTACCATTGCAGCCAGTCCTTGAGTTAAAGTTACATCTCTAGAAAGTTGCTATAGAAACAACTTCATCAACTGAAATGGATAGTCTTAACCAATACAATTAAGATAATAAGCATTAACATATTTGTTCATTTAACAATTATTTATTTTTTATACAACATATACTAAACATTTTATATGGATATATATTTGGGACAGGTCAATGGACAAGACAAATGCAGATTCCTACCTTCCAGGACCTCAGAATCTGGTAAGGAGGCACAGAAACTAATGAATCAACATAATTTATAAGCAGAATGCAAAGATTTTTGGAAGTCTATAAGTGCTGTGAAAAAAAGCCAATTTAGATGCAAATTTTATACTTTATATAGCCCTTACTCATACACAGTGTGCTGTGATCTTTCTGCATACCTTGAGGTGGGCAAGGGACATATTCCCAAATGGAGCAATTGGAGAAAAAAGGCAATATGGAGTTAGGCCCTGCTTGTCTTAAGTTCTTCCTTATATGTAGATGTATTTGAAAACACTCTTAGCTTAGATTCAACTCAAAACCTAGGGCCAATCCTAGAAACAGATTTTAAAAGCTCCAAGAAAAACATTATTGGTGTGAACATGAAATAGCCTTTGTCTTGCTGCTGCTGCTGCTAAGTCTCTTCAGTTGTGTCTGACTCTGTGCGACCCCATAGACAGCAGCCCACCAGGCTCCCCGTCCCTAGGATTCTCCAGGCAAGAACACTGGAGTGGGTTGCCATTTCCTTCTCCAATGCATGAAAGTGAAAAGTGAAAGTGAAGTCGCTCAGTCGTGTCCAACTCTTCACGACCCCATGGACTGCAGCCTGCCAGGCCCCTCCGCCCATGGGATTCTCCAGGCAAGAGTACTGGAGTGGAGTACCATTGCCTTCTTTGAGAATTCTCTTCTACTTAACTTCAAATACCTACAGAATGTCTTCCTCCTAGGAGTCTCCCAGGCCTCTCATGTTCTTGCCTGACTTACTGCCCTACAGTTTTCAAAAATAAGCCTTTTGTCTTAGTCCACCTCAAATCTGTATAGTAGTTCCGACAATCAAGTGTCTCTTACCTTTTAGCTGAATCTCTAGTTACTGGTTTATAGATTAGCTTTAGTGCCCGATTCTTGTTTTTTGTATGTTCAGTCTTTGTCAGACAGTCAAGAATTGGAGTTCTCCAGTGTGCTTGCTAGTCACCACCATGGATACCCTGATTCTAGAGCTTACGTTCTTCTCTGTGAACCTCGGACTGCTAGGTATGACCTTCATGATAATGACAAATAGACTCTTGACAGATGCTGTTGGTGATGGAGAATGGAGGGAGTGAATTCAACATAAGGGCCCGGGAAGAAGGCAGGCAGGGCCAGAGTGGGAGAGGGCCCCAAACTAAGGCACTGAGAACCAGAGCAGAGCTGTAAAAGTGGTGAAAGCAGAGGTGGGAGGTGAGCAAGTGACATTAAGTGGATAAAAATAAACAACTTCAGAGGAATTATAAAATTTATTCAGGGATTCAAATAATATTGATGAAAAATGATAATATCATTACTAGTAACTTACTCTTATTTTCTGTTCCTTTTATTTGCTGGGGACTAGAAAACAGACTTGATCTATATCACTTAATCCTCCAAAGAAACACTTAAGGTTAAGTAATATGTTGTTTTTTGAAATCTGGAATTTAGTTCAGAAAAAATAAGTAATTTAACCAGGTTCAGAGCTAATAAAAGGATGTTTTAGAGCCAACTTATGGATTCACATGGACTAGTTTTGCACTTTGATGAAGTTTCCTCATATACACAAAACAGAACTAATAAATTTACCTTAAGGAGTCAGACACGACTGAGCAACTGAACTGAACTGAAGGAGTTGTGATTAAGTTCAAATAAAATTATACATAAATATAATAGCCCTGTACTCGGCATATGGTCCATATTTAAGCTTTTTTTTTTGTAATTATGCTCTTTATGTTTTTTTGTTTTTTTTTTTCCTGTGCTCCTTTATCTTTGTTTACCTGGCTGGGGCTTGCTGAGACTATAAAAGAACTATGGCTTCTCATTGTGATTTAGGATAAGTCCATTGTTGAATTAATGACTGTAAAAGCTTATTGAGTGGAATTCACTAGTAGTTGTGGCTAACAAACAAAAGAAGCTGGCAATATGTTAGTATTTATGATGCTATTTATCTTCCTATATATTAAGAGGTGTTTTGAAATTGGTGCTTTTAATTGGTTCCAGTTGTTTCTGTTACGTGTTTTGGTGTCTTTGCAGGCACCACATTCATTTCACCATTTATCTGGAATTTGTAAGATACAGAACAACCTTTACACATGGAGCCATGAGACATCAGTTCCTTAATTGTGATTCTTAAATTCAACTTTATGTGGTTCAGTTCAGTCGTTCAGTCGTGTCTGACTCTTTGTGACCCCACGGGCTGCAGCACGCCAGGCCTGCCTGTCCATCACCAACTCCAGGAGCTTACTCAAACTCATGTCCATTGAGTTGGTGATGCCATCCAACCATCCCATCCTCTGTCATCCCCTTCTCCTCCTGTTTTCAATCTTTCCCAGCATCAGGATCTTTTCCAAGGAGTCAGTTCTTCACATCAGGTGGTCAAAGTATTGGAGTTTCAGCTTCAGCATTAGTCTTTCCAATGAATATTCAGGACTGATTTCCTTTAATTCTTGATGTGGAACTTGATGTGGAAATGGAAGGAAATCACTTTCCCTTGGTGTAGTAGAAATGCTAGGAAAAAAACAGTGACAATTCTGTCTCATGCTAGCTGTGTGAACACAAAACACTTAACTTTTTTGAGTAAATTTAGATGGGGACTTCCTGGTGATCCAGGCTTGGCTTTGATCTCTGGTCAGGGAACTAAGAGTCCTTGCATGCTGTGTGGCCATGGCCAAAAAAAAAAAAAAAAAAAAAGATGACTATCTTGTATCTCCCAGGGTGGTAAAGTTAAAAGGAACAATACATTAAAAATAACCAACACACAGTACACAGGTACTTCAGATCAGATCAGTCGCTCAGTCATGTCCGACTCTTCGCGACCCCATGAATTGCAGCACGCCAGGCCATAGGTGCTTAGTACATATCATTTCCCTCCCCTGCTGCCTGACCTCTGTGCCATCTGAGAACTGATGGGATTAAGCATGACTATTGGTCAGTCCATCTATCTGTCTATTCATCCATCTATCAATCAACCTACCTGCCTGCCTATTTACCTATCATCTGTCTATGAATGAACTCAACATTCAAAAAACTAAGATCATGGTATCTGGCTCCATCACTTCATGGCAAATAGTTGGGGACAAAGTAGAAACAGTAATAGATTTTATTTTCTTGGTTTCCAAAATCACCACGGATTATGACTGCAGCCACAAAATTAAACGGCGCTTGCTCCTTGGAGGAAAAGCAATGACAAACTTAGACAGTGTATGAAAAAGCAGATACAGCACTTTGCCAACAAAGGTCTATATAGTCAAAACTATGGTTTTACCAGTAGCTGTGTACAGATGTGAGAGTTGGACCATAAAGAAGGCTGAGCACCAAAGAATTGATGCTTTCAAGCTGTGGTTCCAGAAAAGACACTTGAGAGTCCTTGGGTAGAAAAGAGATCAAACCAGTCAATCCTAAAGGAAATCATCCCTGAATATTCATTAGAAGAACTGAAGCTGAAGCACCAATACTTTGGCCGATGATGCAAAGAGCTGACTCATTGGAAAAGACCCTGATTCTGGGAAAGACTGAGGATAAGAGGAGAAGGTGGTAACAGATGATGAGATTGTTGGATGGCATCACCAACTCAATGGATATGAGTTTGAGTAAACTCCAGGAGATATTGAAGGACAGGGAAGCCTGGTGTGCTGCAGTCCATGGGACAGCAAAGAGTCAGACATGGTTTAGTGACTGAACAACAACAAATGAATAATGTATTTGCCAGAAAACCCTGTTCTCAAACCGGGAACACCAATGTAAAAAAAAAAAAAAAAAAAGATACTCTGGTAAACCCAATAACACAAGCATTTTTCAAACCTAAAACTCAATGGCCAGAGCAAGTTACATGTCCTGTCAGACTAGCAGGGCTCTACTTCCGTAGCAGTTGATGTGAATTCAGTGAGAGTACTACAGCTGTAAATGTAATTAATTTACCACAAGTAATTAAATATAGTTCTACAAATTGGTTCACAGACCTTCACTGGCAATTGTTCAAGATGACAGAATAGGGACACTGACATCAATTCATGGTTCTTCTGCTCTCTTGATATAACCTTTAATGGCTATTATTATCTATATAAAACAAAGATGATAATATTCTCTTTATCATAGAGTTATTGTCAATATTGTTAATCTTAATATATATAATTATAATAGTGCCTAATAGTTGGCAAGTCCTATATCAGTTCTGTTCAGTTCAGTCACTCAGTTCAGTTCAGTTGCTCAGTCGTGTCTAACTCTTTGCGACCCCATGGACTGCAACATGCCAGGCCTCCCTGTCAATCACCAACTCCCAGAGCTTGCTCAAACCCATGTCCATTTAGTTGGTGATGCCATCCAACCACTTCATCCTCTGTCTTCTCTGTCTCCTCCTGTCTTCAATCTTTCCTAGCATCAGGGTCTTTTCAAATGACTCAGTTCTTTGCATCAGGTGGCCAAAGTATTCAGCTTCAGCTGAATGAGTTTTAGCTTCAGCATCAGTCCTTCCAATGAATATTCAGGACTGATTTCCTTTAGGACAGACTGGTTGGATCTCCTTGCAGCCAAAGGGGCTCTCAAGAATCTTCTCCAATACCACAGTTCAGAAGCATAAATTCATTGGTGCTCAGCTTTCTTTATAGTCCAACTCTCACATCCATACATGACTACTGGAAAAACCATAGCTTTGACTAGATGGACCTTTGTCAGCAAAGTAATGCCTCTGCTTTTTAATATGCTGTCTAGGTAGGTCATAACTTTTCTTCCAAGGGGCAAGAATCTTTTAATTTCATGGCTGCAGTCACCATATTCAGTGATTTTAGGGCCCCCCAAAATAAAGTCTCTCACTGTTTCCACTGTTTCCCCATCTATTTGCCATGAAGTGATGGGACCAGATGCCATGATCTTAGTTTTCTGAATGTTGAGTTTTAAGCCAGCTTTTTCACTCTCCTTTTTCACTTTCATCAAGAGGCTCTTTAGTTCTTTGCTTTCTGCCATAAGGGTCGTGTCATCTGCATATCTGAGGTTATTGATATTTCTCCCGGCAATATTGATTCCAGCTTGTGCTTCATCCAGCCTGGCATTTCACATGAGGTACTCTGCATATAAGTTATATAAGTAGGGTAACAGTATACAGCCTTGACATATTCCTTTCCTAATTTGGAAACAGTCTGTTGTTCCATGTCTGGTTATAACTGTTGCTTCCTGATCTGCATACAAGTTTCTTAGGTGGCAGGTAGGATGGTCTGGTATTCCCATCTCTTTAAAAATTTCCACAATTTGTTGCAATCCACACAGTCAAAGGCTTTAGCATAGTCAATAAAGCAGAAGTAGATGTTTATTTGGAATTTTCTTGCTTTTTCTATGATCCAGCAGATGCTGGCAATTTGATCTCTGGTTCCTCTGCCTTTTCTAAATCCAGCTTGAACATCTGGAAGTTCTCGGTTCACAATATGTTGAAGCCTGGCTTGGAGAATTTTTGAGCACTGATTTGCTAGCGTGTGAAATGAGTATAGTTGTGCAGTAGTCTGAACATTCTTTGACATTGTCCTTCTTTGTGATTCAAATGAAAACTGACCTTTTCCAGTCCTGTGGCCACTGCTAAGTTTTCCAAATCTGCTGGCATATTGAGTGCCAAATCATAGTGAAAAAGATACTATTTCACAGAATCATCTTTTAGGATTTGACATGGCTCAGCTGGAATACCATTACCTCCACTAGCTTTGTTTGTAGTGATGCTTGCTAAGGCACACTTGACTTTGCATTTCGAGATATCTGGCTCTAGGTGAGTGATCACACCATCGTGGTTATCTGGGTTATTAAGTTGTTGTTGTTGCTGTTTTTTGTATAGTTCTGCTGTGTATTCTTGCCACCTCTTCTTAATATCTTCTGCTTCTGTTAGGTCCTTACTGTTTCTTTCCTTTATTGTGACCATCTTTGCACAAAATGTTCCCTTGGTGTCTCTAATTTTCTAGAAGAGATCTCTAGTCTTTTCCATTCTATTGTTTTCCTCTATTTCTTTGCACTGATCACTGAGGAAAGGCTTTCTTATCGCTGTGCTATTATTTGGAACTCTGCATTCAGTCCCTTTTGCCTTTAGCATCTTTTCTTTTCTCAGCTATTTGTAAGGCCTCCTCAGACAAACATTTTTCTTTTTTGCATTTCTTCTTCTTCTTGGGGCTGGTGTTGATCACAGCCTCCTGTACAATGTCATGAACCTCCATCCATAGTTCTTCAGGCACTCTGTCTTTCAGATCTAATCCCTTGAATCTATTTGTCACTTCCAGTGTATAATCTTAAGGGATTTGATTTAGGTCATACCTGAATGGCCTAGTGGTTTTCCCCATTTTCTTCAATTTAAGTTTGAATTTTGCAGTAAGGAGTTCATGATCTGAGCCACAGTCAGCTTCCATTCTTTTTTTTTTTTTGCATATCGTATACAGCTTCTCAATATGTGGCTGCAAAGAATATAATCAATCTGACTTCAGTATTGACCATCTGGTGATGTCCATGTGTAGAGTTGTCTCTTGTGTTGTTGGAAGAGGGTGTTTGCTATGACCAGTGTGTTCTCTTGGCAAAACTCTATTAGCCTTTGCCTTGCTTCATTCTGTACTCCAAGGCCAAATTTGCCTGTTACTCCAGGTGTTTCTTGATTTCTACTTTTGCATTCCAGTCCCCTGTGATGAAAGGATATCTCTTTTTGGTGTGTTAATTCTAGAAGGTCTTGTAGGTCTTCATATAACCATTCAGCTTCAGCTTCTTCACCATTAGTGGTTGGGGTATAGACTTGGATTACTCTGATACTGAATGGTTTGCCTTGGAAACAAACAGAGATCATTCTGTTGTTTTTGAAATTGCACAAAGTATGCATTTTGGTATCTTTTGATGACTATGAGGGCTACTCCATTTCTTCTAAGGGATTCTTGCCCACAGTAGTAGATATAATAGTCATCTGAATTAAATTCGCCCATTCCAGTCCATTTTAGTTCACTGATTCCTGAAATGTCAATGTTCACTCTCGCCATCTCCTATTTGACCACTTCCAATTTACCTTCATTCATGGACCTAACATTCCAGGTTCCTATGTGATATTGTTCTTTACAGTATCTGGCTTTACTTTCACCCCCAGACACACCCACAACTGGACATTGTTTCTGCTTTGGCTCAGCCTCTTCATTCCTTATGTAGCTTTTTCTCTGCTTTTCTCCAGAAGCTTATTGGGCACCTACTGACTTGGGAAGTTCATCTTTCAGTGTCATATATTTTTGCCTTTTCATACTGTTCATGGGGTTCTTAAGGTAAGAATGCTGAAATGGTTTGCTATTCCCTTCTCCAGTAGACCACGTTTTGTCAGAACTCTCCACCATGACCCGTCTGTCTTAGGTGGCCCTACCCGTCATGGCTCATAGTTTCATTGAGTTAAACAAAGCTGTGGTCTGTGTGATCAGTTCAGATAGTTTTTTCTGATTTTGGTTTTATTTCAGTCTGCCCTCTGATGGATAAGGATAAGAGGCTTGTGGAATCTTCCTGGTGGGAGGGACTGGCTGGACATTGTAGGTTTACACAATTCTGAATTTGTATTTTTTTTATTTTTTAAAGAATGTTACACTTGCACGTTTTGCATTGCAGAAGATTCTGATATCTTCAGTGCCTGCTTTTCATTTATGCTGTGTTGAACCTAGTGTGACCATCATTTCCATGATAGTCTGGTCCTGCTCCTCCCGTAACGCCTCTGAGCTTTCCATTTAGATGTGCACGTGCATGCATGCCCGTGCATGCACACACACACACACACACACACACACACACACACACCTTTCCCGTAAGGGTGGGCTAGACGGAAAGGTAAACACCTTCACTGTCCCTAGCACTAAAACTGAAGCTCTGGTCAACTGGGGAAAAGGTGAAAGGGGTTTTGAGTATAAATATTAAGCTCTTAGAATTGGTTCTCTCTTGCATGCTGTAGGCAGAGTGTTTGTTTTTCTAATTCTCTCCTGCTGAGTAATAAGATACCAAAGGCACAAAACAAAATGGGATGGTTTAGATAGAAAGAACTAATAACCATGCTGATTTTGAAGTTAGCCTTAGGACAGGATATAAAATGTGTCTTTATCGGTAATCAATGGCTTAGACTATCTTACCTGGAAAATGCACTGAAGCCGTATCCCCAGCAAGATGTTAAAGAGTAAAAGCATCCATCTGCCTGGGTGTACTTTTGTATTATCCAGAGAACTTGTCAAAGTCCCAATAGAATGAAATTCAATGATCTGATAATCCTATTTTTTTCTCTCTTATTCTCTCTCACCATCTCTGTCTCTCTTGCCTCCTTTTCCCTTCATCACTTTTTAAAATTTTTTTTTAAATTTTATTTTATTTTTAAACTTTACATAATTGTATTAGTTTTGCCAAACCTTTTAAATAATTGGTCTAAATCTGATCCAGAAAGTATTTTTGCTTTTCTTTTGTCTATCTTCCTTTTTATCTTGCTTTTCTTTGTCTATTTGATTCATAGTGGGTTATATACCTGGGCCTGTCTAAGGGTGATAACTTGATTTTGGAACTTGAATCTATAGTTAGACTGTTATGAATATATAGTTGAAATTATTTGAACTTGTTAAAATATTAACAATGGGTTGAAAATAATGGAAAGAAATGGAAACTAAAATACGTGTTGCTTCTACAAGATTCAGTGTGGTCCTGAGGTAGACAACTCCCCTTCTGCTTTATCACTGGCGAACAATGTTATGCTCTGTTACGAAGTCACAACTCTTGTAAAACTTTATTACTGTTCAAGATTGTTAATAGGAAGCAGAGAAGAGAAAGAAGTAAATATAAAGTGTCAGTTTCAGACAGTCAGAGACAAGTTCATTGAGCTGTAAATTAAATCAAATGCCACAAAATATGCAGATTGTAAAAACATCCATTCTCTGCAAAGCTGTTAAACTTTAAAAGGTCTTTTCAGTTAAAATGACTGAGATGAGTATTGTGTCACGTTGCTATGGAAAGGACTTGCAGGACAGTCAGAAGCACGGGGTATAGGCAAATAGGTGGGGATTTTCTCAAGTATATAAAGAAATCCATTAGTAATGAATATTCGCACACCCTGCCAACTATATGCTCTCCCATTTTTTGTATCCTCGTTAAACTTCTGCACATGTTATTAAGATTTGGGGGCTTTCTCAATAATATTTATTTCACACTTATTTAATTTTGCCATCTCCTTTGTGTTAGCTTTGTCTCTGAATCGGAACCCCAGTTTTGAGTCATGAATGAGTGCATGACTAATATTCAGAATCTCAGATAATCTCCCTGTTGGTGCAATATTGCTTTGTTTTTCTCATTTGGTAGGAAGGGGTACGGAGTCCAAGTGATGATGATGAAAGTTGCTGTGAATTCCTCTCCTGATTATATACTCATTTGTTATTGTTCACTCACTAAGTTGTGTCCGACTTTTTGCTACCCCGTGGACTGGAACACACCAGGCTCTTCTGTCTTCCACTATCCAGCAGAGCTTGCTCAAACTCATGTCCACTGAGTCAGTGAGGCCATCCAACCACCTCATCCTCTGCTGCCCCCTTCTTTTGCCTTCAATCTTTCCCAGCATCAGGATTTTTTCCAATGAGTTGGCTCTGTATTGGGTGGCCAAAATACAGTCCTTCCACTGAATATTCAGGGTTGATTTCCTTTAGGATTGACTGGTTTGTTGCTGTTGTTCAGTCATTCAGTCATGTATCTCTGTGACCGCACAGACGGCAGCATGCCAGGTTTTCCTGTCCCTGACTATATCCTGGAGTTTGCTCAAACTCATGTCCATTGAGTCGGTGATGACATCCAATCATCTCATGCTGTGTCATCTCCTCCTTCCCTCAATCTTTCCCAGGATCAGCATCTTTTCCAATGAGTCAGCTCTTTACATCAGGTGGCCAAAGTATTAGAGTTTCAGCTTCAGCATCAGTCCTTCCAATGAATATTCAGGGTTGATTTCCAATTCTTTGGCACTCAGCCTTCTTTATGGAACAACTTGGACATCCATACATGACTACTATAAATTTTGTCAGCAAAGTGATAAGTGGCTATGGGAAGGACATAGTTGTCTACGATGGACTGAGTATTGCACCCTAAGAGATGTCTACATCCTAATCCCCAGCACCTACAAATACTGTTATGCCTTTTACAGCAAAAAAGAAAAAAAGGACTTTTCAGGTATGATCAAGTTAAGGATATTGAAATGGAGAGATTATCATACATTTTCTAGGTGGGCATGATATAATCCAAAGGTTATCCTGCAAGAGGTATGCAGAAGTAGTTAGAGCTAGACATAAGATAGTGTGATGGTCAAGATAGTAGCAGAGGGAAAGAGAGAGGGATTTGAAGATGCCCCACTGCTGGCTTTGAAAGATGGAAAAAAGAGACATGAGCCCAAGAATGTACAAGGCATCTAGATGGGTTAGTATTTGAAGGAGATCAGGTAGGTTGCTGTCAGCTTTGGTGCCTGACTTCCCATAGGACCCCAGTGTTAGGTGGCGTATAGATGGTTCTGAAAAAAAAAAAAAAAACTTTAAAGGAAAGACAGGTTGTTTCTGAAGATGGAAGGTAGATTCATGAGCAATGGGATTATCGTAATAGGAATCATTATAATAGATGTATCCAAATGGACCAATCTTTGGGGCTATTCAGATCCAGGCTTTTGTATGACGTCTCAGTACAAGTGATAGGGCAATGCCTGCTTCCACATTTTTAATACTGCCAGCTACTGAAAGATAAGAATTATTGAATCATGAGTGGAAAATGAAGGAAAAAGTTGAAAAAAAAAAAAAAACATTGGCAACATTGACAACATCGGCAAAACTGAAACCTAAGGCAAGTTTTGAAGTGCTGACCTTGAGGTCACAGAATGACAGAATGAATAAGCCTTGGTGTTTTACTAGTGGTTTCTTTTAATTTGAATAACATGAGGTCACAAAACATGGGGAACTAGTAAGTTAACTTTTTGGTTGTTTGGCAGAAAGGAGAGAAATATTTCTAACATTATGTTTATGTTAGAATATTTCCAATAAAAACTTCTCATTTTTTTATTCATGCTGTGATGTGCCTTAGTCCTCAAAAACCTAGGTTCAATATAACCTAAATATAACCTAAAGCCAAGATAACAAGAGAACCTCATGTTGATGTTGAGGTTTCCAGAGGTGGAAAGAAAGGGTATGTCTTTGGTATCACAGTCAGCCTCATGAGATGCACTACCTGTGGCTAATTGACAGAGATGCTTTGTTTAGGATCAAATCTAGTCCTTCCCATGAGTTAACTGCCAGTCCTGACATGTTGGAGAGCAACATTTAGGCACTCCTTTTGTGTTGGGTCTGCACATAGATGTGTCTTAGAGGGGCATGCTTTCTGTTGCACGTGCATATGGGCATGGAGCTGACAGACATTTATGTTTGCCATTGTAATTTCCTGGCCCCAGAAAAGGGGAGTAGAACTTGAAAGGAAAGCTAATCTATTTAGTGTGATATGTAGTAAGGCATTCTTTCTCCACAGTGGTGTCTTTGGCTCTGTAAAAGTTAAGCAGTGCTGGAAAAAAAAAAAAAAGGAGCCTTTTCCACTTGCACTGTGACTTTCTATGAACACCCTGAGAGAATCACTTTGCCAGAAATAGAAAAATTAAGGGATATTGAGAAAATCTTAACTAATCTTATTGTATAAGATTTAAATCTTATATTTGTCAAATATCAGTGATTGTGGCAGGATGAATGTGCCTTATCTGATGTTGAACAAATGAACAAAGATTCAAAATGCCCTGGGCAATTTGGCAGAAAAACACTGGTTTGCAGAATAGGTTCTAAACATTTTTTATTTGTTTTAAAGTCAAGAAATATTTTTTGGACAGTCATCATGGATAGTTTTTGGGTCAATGTCCTCTGATGGCTGCTGCTGCTGCTAAGTCACTTCAGTCGTGTCTGACTCTGTGCGACCCCATAGACGGCAGCTCACCAGGCTTCCCCCGTCCCTGGGATTCTCCAGGCAAGAACACTGGAGTGGGTTGCCATTTCCTTCTCCAATGCATGAAAGTGAAAAGTGAAAGTGAAGTTTCTCAGTTGTGTCCAACTCTTAGCGACCCCATGGACTGCAGCCTACCAGGCTCCTCTGTCCATGGGATTTTCCAGGCAAGAGTACTGGAGTGGGGTGCCATTGCCTTCTCTGCCTCTGATGGCAGCAGAGTATAAAAACAATGACATTGTCAGATTTAATGGAAAGGACTCATCAGAAACTAATAGCTGAGGAAGACAAAGCAAAGGCAGTGACAGAGTACTTTAGGATATCTCTGGGATTTCCACCAGTTCTTAATTGGAATTGTTGTTGAGGTGGGGACTCTTTTGGAAGGGCAACTGCACAGTTGAACTTATGTGATACAATTGTGCTTCTAAGGACTTAATAGAAGGATCACATAAAGACTCTAAGAAATGTTCCTTTAAGATCCTGGACATTCCTGAGGGGTTCATATTAAAACTGTCCTTGCTAAGTACTATTTGTATTGCCAATTCTTGGAGATTAATGGAGCATTAATTATAAATGGAGTAATAAGCACAGATACAAAAAAAGACTTAATCTCCTACCCCTATCCTGACTACTTATATCCTCTTGAGGTTGATGCTCTTATTCCCAACTTATAAATAAAGAAATGGGGTGTGATAGGGGTGAAGGAACTTGTCTAAAGTTATCCTATGACAATTGACCCTTAAACAATGTGACATTTATCCAAGTACAATTTATAGTTGGCCCTCTGGATAAATTCTCCTTCTAGACATTCAACTAACTGCAGACTATGAAGTACTATAGGATTTAGTTTTGAAAAAATTTGAAAAACCCCTGTGCAATTCAAACCATTGTTTTTCAAGGATCAACTGCAGTTGGTGACCAAGTGCAGACCTCAGACTATCTGATTTTACTCTATTACCAATATCCAGCTTGGACCTGATACTTGAGAGTTGATTGTTTTCTGTCAGAATTTTCTCTTCACAACATGTGCATTTGGAATGTGTAATGTGGAAAACATTCCTCTTCTACAGCCCTCAGAAAAGTATCAATTGAGTAAGCTGTACATTGTCAACATTAAAAACACAAGTAATTGTGTACTGCTCCCACAATGGGAGTTCAGTTCAGTTCAGTCGCTCAGAGGTGTCGAACTCTTTGTGACCCCATGGACTGTAGCATGCCAGGCCTCCCTGTCCATCACCAACCCCCGGAGTTCACCCAAACTCCTGTCCATTGAGCCAGTGATGCCATCCAGCCATCTCATCCTCTCTCTTTCCCACAATGGAAAGGAAAGGACAAATCAGGGGAAGGCAGTGCAGTGAAGGGTAGTGCCTTCAGGGGATGAATCATTAAATGCTACTGAGGCACGTTTCAATCATCCATCTGTGAATTGTCCCAAGTGCCCGAGTGATCTTCGCCTCAAAAACATCTCCTCAGCCCATCTCCTTGGTCAACAACTAAAATGTGTTTGCCATTTGACCCAAGCCTTCCTGCTTCCTGTTCCTTTCTCACCCTAGCTGCAAATTATCTGCCGCCTGATTTTCAACCTCCACATCAAATCTTCACTTTATCACGGGTTCAGGGGATTAAAATGGGAACCTCTAGGCAGCAGTTAATAAGTAATTGTTTATTTAGCAATCATGTCACGAGTGAAGTTCACAATCAATTCTCCAGAGGCTGACTTTAGAATTCACTTAAATACTGCTCTTCATCTCCAAGTGAATAAATTACTCAGTTCTTTCCTGAGTTTAAAGTTACAGTGATAACTTTACAGTGATTGTGTACTTACTCTAATTAAATTGAATCTCCACTTAAAACTTGTACTTACTAATAGGTGTTTTCTATCTTATTTTCCATTTACCTAAAGAATTACAAATATTTACACAAGAATTGGACATGACTTAGTGACTAAACTGCCACCACCACTGAATATATACTATATGCTAGACATTATGTTTAAACATGTTATACGTTATTTTGACAAATATTTCTATCATCACTCCTAAATGAGTACTATCATTATGCTTCTATTAAAATGAGGAAATTAAGACTGATAAGTGCTTAGAAAAGTTTTTAGGTCTTAATTCAGTCACTCAGTCATATCCAACTATTTGTGACTCCATGGACTGTAGCACACCAGGCTTCCCTGTCCATCACCAACCTCTGGAGCTTGCTCAAATTCATGTCCATCGAGTTGGTGATGCCATCCAACTGTCTCATCCTCTGTCATCCCCTTTTCCTCCTGCCTTCAATCTTTACCAGCATCAGGATCTTTTTCAGTGAGTCAGTTCTTCACGTCAGGTGGCCAAAGTACTGCAGTTTCAGCTTCAGCATCAGTCCTTCCAATGAATATTCAGGACTGATTTGAATATTCAGGACTGATTTCCTTTAGTATTAACTGGTTGGATCTCCTTGCAGTCCAAGGGACTCTCAAGAGTCTTCTACAACACCACAGTTCAAAGGCTGATGCTGGCTGATTCATGTCAATGTATGGCAAAAACCACCACAACATTGTAAAGTAATTAGCCTCCAATTAATTAATTAAATAAAAAATTTTTAAAGCATTGATTCTTTGGTGCTCATCTTTCTTTATAGTCTAGCTCTCATATCCATACAAGTCATATGGACCTTTGTTGGCAAAGTATTGTCTCTGTTTTTTAATATCCTGTCTAGGTTGATCATAGCTTTTCTTCCAAGGAGCAAGTGTCTTTTAATTTCATGGTGCAGTCACAATCTGCAGTGATTTTGGAGCCCCCCAAAAATAAAGTCAGCCACTGTTTCCATGGTTTCCCTATCTATTTGCCATGAAGTGATGGAGACCGGATGCCATGATCTTTGTTTTCTGAATGTTGAGCTTTAAGTCAACTTTTTCACTCTCCTCTTTCACTTTTTTCAAGAGGCTTTTTAGTTCTTCTTCACTTTGAGGTTATTGATATTTCTCCTGGCAATTCTGATTCCAGCTTGTGCTTCATCCAGTTTGGCATTTCATGATATACTGTGTATATAAATCAAATAAACAGGGTGACAATATACAAGTTTGACATACTCCTTTCCCTATTTGGAATCAGTCTGTTGTTCCATGTCCACTTCTAAATGTTGCTTATTGACCTGCATACAGATTTCTTAGGAGGCAGGTAAGGTGGTCTGGTATTCCCATCTCTTTCAGAATTTTCTACACTTTCTACACAGTCAAAGACTTTGGTGTAGTCAATAAGCCAGAAGTAGATGTTTTTCTGGAACTCTCTTGCTTTTTTGATGATAGAATGGATATTGGCAATTTGATCTCTGGTTCCTGTGCCTTTTCTAAAACCAGCTTGAACATCTGGAAGTTCACGGTTTATGTACCATTGAAGCCTAGCTTGGAGAATTTTGAACATTACATTGCTAGTGTCTAATATGAGCGTAATTGTGTGGTAGTTTGAACATTCTTTGGCATTGCCTTTCTTTGGGATTGGAATGAAAACTGCCCTTTTCCAGTCCTGTGGCCACTCTTGAGTTTTCCAAATTTGCTGGCGTATTAAGTGCAGCATTTTAACAACATCATCTTTTAAGATTTGAAATAGCTCAACTGGAATTCCATCACCTCCACTAGCTTTGTTCAGAGTGATGCTTCCTATGGCCCATTTGACTTCGCATTCCAGGATGTATGGCTCTAGGTGAGGAATCACACCATTGTGGTTATCTGGGCCATGGAGATCTTTTTTGTATAGTTCTTTTGTGTATCATTGCCACCTCTTCTTAATATCTTTTGCTTCTGTTTAGGTCCATACCATTTCTGTCCTTTATTATGCCTGTTAGGTCTACACATATAAATAGTAGTATATCAAAGCCTCAAGACCCAGCTCTTTATGATTCCAGAGCTCTTATTCTTAAATACTGCATTGGATAGTATTGAGGTAACAGTATGTGTATTTCCTAATAATACTTTTTTAATTTTTATTTTGTATTTTATATTCTTCATAATTTTATTTATTTTTACATTTTTATTTTGTATTGTGGTATAGCTGATTAAAAATATTGTGATATTTTCAGGTGAGCAAAGGGACCTAATAATATTTCTATTTTTATGATTACTTGAATACAGTTTAACATTCATTAAGCATTGTTTGAGGCTTAGATACCACGGTAGAAATTAAAGATAGAAAAATAGTAAGTTATAGTTCCTATCCTTAGAAACATGGTCTCATTCTAGTAGGAGAGAAGGGATAAATGAATATAATTTTAGGAAAAATAGATACATATTGCCAAGTCTTGTCCAGCTCTTGCAGCACCTTGACTGTAGCCTGCCAGGCTCCTCTGTCCATGAGATTTCCCAGGTAATAATACTGGAGTGGATTGCCATTTCCTTCTTTAGGGTATCTTCCTGACCCAGGGGTCAAACCTGCGTCACCTGCATTGTGGGCAGATTCTTTATTGCTGAGCCACTGGGGAAGACCTTCATTTCACTGGCAAAGTAGTTGCTGTTGTTCTAAAGACTCAAATATAGAATGCCTGTAATTTTCACATGGTCAAGCTCACCAAGGAAAGCTCAATAATATGTATGGAACTGGACACTGGAAATGAACTCAGTGATCATTTGTCCATACCCAGCCTCATTCATTAAATCTGTAATACGGTGCTCACCTTTGTTTACCCAGCCTTTCTTTCTTTTTCCTGGGCCAAAGCATTTGTATAACTGGATCAGAGGATCAGAGATGTTTCTCCACAAGTTACAAACTATATCAAGAGTTAATTCTTTCCTCTTACATCCTAGGTCATGGTATGTATGTATATGTATATGTATATGTATATATGTGTGTGTGTGTGTATATATATATATATATATATATATATATATATATTTGTCCCTTTCTCATAGTAAGTTTCCCGACCTCAGCCCCTGGTATCTTCTCTTATCTGCTGACCTAGGCAGCCCATCAAAGATTTTAAGAGTTATAGGAAACACTGACCTGACAATTCACAGATCTTACTGTCAGTTCAGTTGTTCAGTTGTGTCTGACTCTTTGCAACCCCATGGACAGCAGCACACCAGGCTTCCCCATCTATCACCAACTCCTGGAGCTTGCTCAAATTCATGTCAGTGAGGCCATCCAACCATCTCATCCTCTGTCATCCCCTTCTCCTGCCTTCAATCTTTCTCAGCATCAGGGGCTTTTCCAATGAGTCAGTTCTTCGCATCACGTGGCCAAAATATTGGAGATTCAGCTTCAGCATCAGTCCTTCCAATAAATATTCAGGGTTGATTTCCTTTAGGATGGGCTGGTTTGATCTCCTTGCAGTCCAAAGGACTCTCAAGAGTCTTCTCCAACACCACAGTTCAAAAGCATCAATTCTTCAGCATTCAGCTTTCTTTATGGTTCAACTCTCACATCTATACATGACTACTGGAAAAACCATAGCTTTGACTAGACGACCTTTGTTGGTAAAGTAATGTTTCTGCTTTTTAATATGCTGTCTAGGTTGGTCATAGCTTTTTTGCCAAGGAGCAAGCATCTTTTAATTTCATGGCTGCAGTCACCATCTGCAGTGATTTTTGAGCCTAAGAAAATAAATATTGCAATAAGGGTAGTTTATTTTCTTCTTTGTGTTTCTTTAAATATTTAATTTTATTAAATAATTGAATTCTGAAATGGTTCAGATGGGAAGGTAATCTCGTTCTAGTAGGTATAGACTTTTCCTCCCAATATCACTGGTCGGAAAGAAGATTCCTCCTGAATTTGCAGGAGGAATTTTTGACAGTATTTCTGGCTCAATCCTCAGGTATCTTGTGTCTGGTGTTTGTTGCTGTCTTGGATTGTGACCCAAAGCAGCTCTGTCTTGCATTCAGTACCCTACATGCTTGACTAGTAGGATTACAGAAAGAGGCAAATTTAGAGACAGAACTTGATGGACATGAGCATTACAGTGAAATCGCGTCCAGTGGTTTGTAATTTCAGCCTCCATGTGATCAACTTTTTGTTTCCAAAACCAAGCCCAGGTTATGGTGAAGGCATTTACTGAGGGCCTTTAGTATTTCAGGAAGATCAAAAACAAATGTGTAATAGAAAACTTTTTTTTAAAGCAAAGTTTTGCAACAATTTGTTTCTTTATTGAAAAAAACTAAAATAAGTCTCAAATTGCCTTGAGTTACATGAAACAACAAAGAAATAACTATAATATAGCTTGAAGAAAATAAAAGAGTATTTTTACTGAAACTCTGGAGGTGCAAGGGCTTTCTCATCTTTAAACCAGCAGAACCATCAAAGGAAAACTAATCAATATGGTTAGCTAAATCAAGGTACCCAATGGTATTCTTCATAGAGCTAGAACAAATAATTTCATACTTTGTATGGAAATACAAAAAACCTCGAATAGCCAAAGCTATCTTGAGAAAGAAGAATGGAACTGGAGGAATCAACCTGCCTGACTTCAGGCTCTACTACAAAGCCACAGTCATCAAGACAGTATGGTACTGGCACAAAGACAGAAATATAGATCAATGGAACAAAATAGAAAGCCCAGAGATAAATCCATGCACATATAGACACCTTATCTTTGACAAAGGAGGCAAGAATATACAATGGAGAAAAGACAATCTCTTTAACAAGTGGTGCTGGGAAAACTGGTCAACCACTTGGAAAAGAATGAAACTAGAACACTTTCTAACACCATACACAAAAATAAACTCAAAATGGGTTAAAGATCTAAACGTAAGACCAGAAACTATAAAACTCCTAGAGGAGAACATAGGCAAAACACTCTCTGACATACATCACAGCAGGATCCTCTATGACCCACCTCCCAGAATATTGGAAATAAAGGCAAAAATAAACAAATGGGACCTAATTAAACTTAAAAGCTTCTGCACAACAAAGGAAATTATAAGCAAGGTGAAAAGACAGCCTTCAGAATGGGAGAAAATAATAGAAAATGAAGCAACAGACAAACAACTGATCTCAAAAATATACAAGCAACTCCTACAGCTCAATACCAGAAAAATAAATGACCCAATCAAAAAATGGGCCAAAGAACTAAATAGACATTTCTCCAAAGAAGACATACAGATGGCTAACAAACACATGAAAAGATGCTCAACATCACTCATTATCAGAGAAATGCAAATCAAAATCACTATGAGGTACCATTTCACGCCAGTCAGAATGGCTGCGATCCAAAAGTCTACAAGCAATAAATGCTGGAAAGGGTGTGGAGAAAAGGGAACCCTCTTACACTGTTGGTGGGAATGCAAACTAGTACAGCCACTATGGAGAACAATGTGGAGATTCCTTAAAAAACTGGAAATAGGACTGCCTTATGACCCAGCAATCCCACTGCTGGGCATACACACTGAGGAAACCAGAATTGAAAGAGACACGTGTACCCCAATGTTCATCGCAGCACTGTTTATAATAGTCAGGACATGGAAGCAACCTAGATGTCCATCAGCAGATGAATGGATGAGAAAGCAGTGGTACATATACACAACGGAGTATTACTCAGCCATTAAAAAGAATGCATTTGAATCAGTTCTAATGAGGTGGATGAAACTGGAGCCTACTATATAGAGTGAAGTAAGCCAGAAAGAAAAACACCAATACAGTATACTAACGCATATATACGGAATTTAGAAAGATGGTAACTATAACCCTGTATGCGAGACAGCAAAAGAGACACAGATGTATAGAACAGTCTTTTGGACTCTGTGGGAGAGGGAGAGAGTGGGATGATTTGGGAGAATGGCATTGAAATATGTATAATATCATATATGGAACGAGTCACCAGTCCAGGTTTGATGCACGATACTGGATGCTTGGGGCTGGTGCAGTGGGACAACCCAGAGGCATGGTATGGGGAGGGAGGCGGGAGGAGGGTTCAGGATGGGGAACACATGTATACCTGTGGTGGATTCATTTTGATATATGGCAAAACCAATACAATATTGTAAAGTTAAATAAAATAAAATAAAAAAGTATTTTTTTCTAACAAACACATAACCAAAAATAAAAGAGAAATAAAAATGATGGCATACTGAGTGAAGTATAACAAGCTAAAAAAGGTACATGCTGTGATTCCATTATGTAATGTTCTCAAAAAGACACAGTTATGAAAATGGAGAACAGATTAGTGCTTGCCAGGGGACAGGGTGTGATGAGGGGTTGGATGTGACTATAAAAGTGTAACTTGAGAGAGGCCCTTGTGGTCATAGAATCGTTCTGTATCTTGATTTTGATAGTTGCACAAATCTGTGTGCGTGCTTAATCATTCAGTCATGTCCAGCTCTTTGCAACCCTGTCAACTGTAGCCCACCAGGCTCCTCTGTCCATGGGATTTTTCAGGCAAGAATACTAGAATGGGGTACCATTTCCTTCTCCAGGGATGGAACCTGTGACTCATACCTGTGGCGGATTCATTTTGATATTTGGCAAAACTAATACAATTATGTAAAGTTTAAAAATAAAATAAAATTGGAAGAATAAAAAAAAAATAAAATAAAAAAAAATTAATTAATTAATTAATTTTAATTGGAGGCTAATTACTTTACAATATTACAGTGGTTTTTGCCATACATCGAAATGAATCAGCCATGAGCGCACATGTGTTCCCCATCCAGAATCCCGCTCCCACCTCCCTCCCCATCCCATCCCTCTGGGTCATCCCAGCGCACAAGGCCTGAGCACCCTGTCTCATGCATCAAACCTGGACTGGCGATCTGCTTCACATATAATATACATGTTTCAACACTACTCTCTCAAATCATCCCATCCTCACCTTCTCCCACTGAGTCCAAAAGACTGTTCTATACATCTGTGTCTCTTTTGCTGTCTCGCATACAGGGTTATTGTTACCATCTTTCTAGATTCCATATATATGTGTTAGTATACTGTACTGGTGTTTTTATTTCTGACTTACTTCACTCTGTATAATAGGCTCCAGTTTCATCCACCTCATTAGAACTGATTCAAATGCATTCTTTTTAATGGCTGAGTAACACTCCATTGTGTATATGTACCACTGCTTTCTTATCCATTCATCTGCTGATGGGCATCTAGGTTGCTTCCATGTCCTAGTTGTTGTAAACAGTGCTGCAATGAACATCGGGGTACACGTGTCTCTTTCAATTCTAGTTTCCTCAGTGTGTATGCCCAGCAGTGGGATTGCTGGGTCGTATGGCAGTTCTATTTCCAGTTTTTTAAGGAATCTCGACTCTTGTCTCTAGTTTTGCAGGTGGATTGTTTACTCACTGAGCCATTAGGAAATGGCATAGAACTAAAATACGCAAACATTATACCAATGTCAATTTTTTGGTTTTGATATTTTACTATATTTACATAAGCAAGATTGGGTGAAAGGTATACTGAACTCCTCTGTACTATTTTTGCAACTTATAGAACAGTCTTATGGACTCTGTGGGAGAGGGAGAGGGTGGGAAGATATGGGAGAATGGCATTGAAACATGTAAAATATCATGTAAGAAACGAGTTGCCAGTCCAGGTTCGATGCACAATACTGGATGCTTGGGGCTAGTGCACTGGGACGACCCAGAGGGATGGTATGGGGAGGCAGGAGGGAGGAGGGAGGAGGGTTCAGGATGGGGAACACATGTACACCTGTGGCGGATTCATTTTGATATTTGGCAAAACTAATACAATTATGTAAAGTTTAAAAATAAAATAAAATAAAATAAAAATTAAATTAAATTAAATTTAAAATAAAAATAAATTAAAAGTAGTGAATATTTAAAAATAAATTATTAAGATTTTTTTATTAAAGTGAAAGCAAATTTATTTAGAGAGACATATTCCACAAAATGAGGATGATTTCAAGTGAGCAGGGCCTATTATTTTTTTTTTATTTTTTATTGAAGGATAATTGCTTTACAGAATTTTGGTTTTTTTTTCTGTCAAACCTCAATATGAATCAGCCACAAGTATACATAACATATATCCCTCTCCCTTTGGTTCAAAGGGGCCTATTGTTAAGCTTTTAAAACAGTGCTATCCATTAGAAGTATAATTTGAAACATAAAACATTAAAAAAATGTTTTTGAGATATGTTGGACATATATATAAGCTTAAGGTTTTTGTGTTGCTCTGATACATTTATATATTGCAGTATAGTTGCCACCTTGGCACTAGCTAACAACTCTATCCACAGAAATTAATATAATTAAAAATTTTCTAAAGCCACATTAAACACAATTAAAAAATGGGTAACAATTTAAATATTTAAATAAATTTTATTAATGTTAAAAAAATAACATTAGTAAAATGAATATTTTATTATTTATTTATTGACTGTCTTATCCCAAATATTATAATTTTAGCATGTAATCAATAAAAAGATTATGGTTGAAACATTCATTTCTTTCTATATTTTATACTTGAAATTATTGTTTTGGTTCTTCAGGGTGTAACAAATTTCTAAATTTAAGATTTTGCCATGTGCAGCTTTGCCTCAGATGCAAGGATCCTAGGATTTACTAAACACATCAAGATCACTTATACCTCAAATTCTGGATGCAGTAGAGAATGACCACAGAGACAGATTTGGGGGTGGGACCCCACCTCAGCTTCCTCCCTTCTCTCCCACACATCAGGCTCTTCCTCTCTTCCAACCTCAAGAACTTCTTGGAGCCCCAGACACACATGGTAGAGCAGGTCATGTGATCCACAAACCCAGATCCCCACAATACCTCAACAGGAAGTCCTTCCTTAAGTCTTCCCGCTCCCACCCCCGCTTCTGCCTGAGCGCTGCCCAGTGGAGTTCCGGGTGTTGGGTGGAAGGTGATCCCATATTGGCTTTCCCCAATAACCATGGGGTCACTCCCTCAACTCCTCTGGGACTTAGATCCCATGTAATCTCTTAGGAAAACCTTTCCAGAGGATCATATTTAAAATCACAGTTGGCTTCCTAATGTTCCCTACCTTCTTGATCTCTGCTGCTGCTAAGTCGCTTCAGTCGTGTCCGACTCTGTGCTACCTCATAGACGGCAGCCCACCAGTCTCCCCCGTCCCTGGCTAGATCACTTTATTTTTTGAGACTTCAGTAACTTGTTTCAGTTGGTTTGTGTCCGTGTTTTCCATCAGCACTAAGTTCCAAAATGGCATGACTTTTTGCCTGCTTTGGTATGATGAATGATTTAGTGGCTAGAACCTCGACACATATTTGTTAAGGCATTGAAAATATTTAAACATGTTTATATTTATTGAAGCAGATATCTAACAATCCTGGATAATAGGCTGTTAAGTTTAGAATGCCCCTTTTCAGTTTTGTAGCTGTAATTAACCTTCAGTATTTGAGCAGATAGACATATATTTACTTGATTTTTGCTTAATAGATTGTGCCCTTTATTTTTTGTCAAAAGGGCAGACAGACTTTTAGGAAGAGAGTGAACTGGATTGAATTGCTTCCATTTGGGGATCCAATATTGTTATATGTCTTTGATGGCCAAGTTAGTCCTGTCTTAGATCAACCAGCTGGAAGAGAAGGGATAGAAATTCACAGAAAGGAAGGGGAGAATCAAACATGCTCAACCTCTTTCTAAAGGGTCTGAGAGAAATACTATTCTCCTGGAGCCATCTCTGGCTTATAAGATGTCTTCATATCCAGCCATGAGGACAGTGTGTGAAGACATACAAATTAATGGACATGTGGGGAGCCTAGGCACACACTGGGGATCCCAGTGGACAAGAGCATTAGAGAATGATATGAAATATCATTAGAGAATGATATAAAATAATTAGAAATAAAAGATTATTGCTTAATTAGATAGTTCTTACTTAGAAATAAAAGATTGTTGCTAGCCAGCAGTGTTGAAAATGCTATAACCATGATTGAATGGGACAAGAATTGTATCAAATAGTTGGGACCATGTGTTTTCAATAATAATAGCAGAGAATGGATTCCTACTCAGAATTAGGTGAAGTTTCTAATGCATCTCTCGCAAGCAGGGAAAGACAGAATTGGACTATTAACCTTCCTGAGATGACAAAATATTTTTTATTTTAATGAAGAGAATCATGGAAAAGTAAAAGGTATTCTTTTGGTGAAAATATGAGGTACTTAAAAGTCATACCAGGGCTTCTCAAGCAGCGCTAGTGGTGAAGAACCTGCCTGCCAATGCAAAAGACATAAGAGACACATGTTCAATCCCTGAGTTGGGAAGATCCCCTGGAGGAAGGCATGGCAACCCACTCCAGTATTCTTTCCTGGAAAATCCCATGGACAGAGGAGCCTGGCAGGTTACAGTCCATAGAGTCCCAAAGAGTTGGACATGACTGAACCAACTTAGCATGCACATATTCGCAAAGTCATACTAATTTAGATATTCTTTCATTTCTTCTTTCTAAAATAAACAGGCAGGGGAAGCCTTTACACTAAAAAAAGGTATTTCATTTCAGCATTAATTTTAATGATAAAAATTGGAAATAACCAAAGTTATCAATGATTAAGTAGAATATTCCTCACTCTGACATTATATCCCAAGCACCTAGAATACAGATAGAACACTATCTGTTGTGTAGAAGGTACACAGTATATATTACAAAATAAATGGAGAAATGAACATTTGTTTAAAATTATCCACTCCAGGGTTATACATTTAAATTATAATTCCAAGATTGTAAATCCCAAGCAATTACTGAAATGATTGTGTTAATCATCATATAGAAAGTACGAATATGATGATTTTGAGTGCAAACTATAGAATATAAAATAGTTCTTGAATATAAAATGGTTTTTACACTTCAGTGTGTATCATGTTACCTGGCGGGCTTATTAAACATAAGTTTCTGAGTCTCAGCATCAGTTTCTATTTCAGTGGGTCTGGAACGGTGCCCAATAATTTGCATTTCTAGCAAGTTTCTAGGTGATGCCCCTGCTGCTGGCCCCAAGACCATATTTTGAGAACTGCTGATCTAAAGGATGGTTATAAGTGTGTAAAATAAGTTAATACATGATACCTAGAAAAACCATCGAGCAAGTAGAATTGTGCCAAGAAAAGGAGTTGGGACTGTAGTGATTGTTTTAGAAGTAGAATCATGGCTTATAGATCTCATCTTTCAAGTTTTCTTTGTTTTCCAGATTTTCTTTATGGTCAACTACTAGTTTAAAATGGAAAATAAAAAGACCAAACAGTTTAAATATAAATACAAAAGCGAAAAAAAAAAAAAAAGAGAGAGAAGAAGAAGAATGAAAAATAAAGAGAGATACTGATTTTCTCTAAAGAAATGATAATGAAATCTGGAGTTAAGGGGCTAATTTAAATGACTGGTATGTGCTTGCCTTTAGTATTACTTTATTACCTCTGCTAGAACTCCCTGATACTAAATTGATCCTTCATGTGACACCTAAAGTCATCTTCTAGAAACTTTTTTCTTCATTCTTCTAAAGCAACCCCCCAGATGCTGACAGCTCAGCCCGCATTGTGTTTAATTAGTTTCTTTGTTCTTGTTGACTAAAGCTTCCTTGAGAATAAGACATATTGCTTCTTGTTTATCACACCTTTGGCCTGGGTATGTGAAAGTGCTTCAATTCTCTATACTCATGAGTATAATTCATGTTCAGCTGTTGAATATTTTCTTTCTTTTTCTTTTGTTTCTTATATATTTATTTCTTTGCTTTTTTAAATGGAAATACAGGTGATTTACAATGCTGTGTTAGTTTTAGGTGTGCAGCACATTGATTCAGTTTTATATACACTCTTTTTCATGTTCTTTCCCTTTAGAGATTATTACAAAATATTCAGTATATTTCCCTGTGCTATACAGTAAGTGCTTGTTATTGATGTTTTATATAGGAGTGTGTATTTATTAATCCACACATCCTAATTTATCCCTCAACTGGTTTCCTCTTTGGTAACCATAACAGAAGGAATTACAGACATAGAAAACAAATATGGATATTACCTTTTTGCCATTTGAGTCCATTGTGCTTACATGTGTGCTCAGTCGCTTCAGTTGTGTCCGACTCTTTGTGACCCCATGGACCATAGTCTACCAGGCTCCTCTGTCCATGGGATTCTCCAGGCAAGAAAACTGGAATCTGATGCCTTGCCCTCCTCCAGGGGATCTTCCCCATCCAGGGATCGAACTTGCATCTCCTGCATCTCCTGAGTTGCAGGTGGATTTTTTTTTTTTTTTACCGCTGAGACACCAGGGAAGTACCATTTGGGTTCATTATTCTCCATCTTGCTCTTTGTCCTAGGAAGTTGACAATTTTGTATCCAGTAGCCGACTCATTTATTACAATATTTGAAGAAAGACCTACTAGGAAGAAACAAGGCGATATGAATTGGACCTCCTGTTTCAAAGTTTAGCTCAAGTGGAGGTGCCCTGAGATCAAACCTGGGTTCTCATACATGCAAAGCATGTGATCTACCACTAAGCCAGTTCTCCAGTTGTAGATAATTTGAGACTGCATCAGAAAGGTTGCTTGAGTTCTGGGTTGCAGGTGCTTTGACTACTGAGGAACACTAGAAGATGGGAGTAGAGTGAGCTCAGTGCAGTTTGTTCGCCTGACCCTTTTCCTGTTGGGCCAGGGGGTGGCCGTGGCTGCACTCCTTAAGTGAAGGGCTTACCTCTTCTGGGCGTTTCCTCTCTCCAGCCATACTTTTCTATCTGGGTTCTGTTTCCTGTTTCCATCCTTGATCCCTTCAGATGCAGAATACTAGTTGCTCATTTTATTGCTAGTTTGATGCTGCTTCCACATTCCTTACTGGTTTCCCTTAATCCTGTCCGTACCTTGTACATATCCTTTATTAAACTCTCCTAAAATTGTGTCCTTTGAGTAGGCCATCTCTTTCTTGCTGGGATCTTTGCCAGTACACCTCCTTTTCATTTGAATTTTCATGCCTGAGGGTACATGCCTTCACTTCACAGAAAATAAGAGGCAGAAACTCCCCATGGGCTAACGTGGAATATAAAGAGCACGGGCTTTAGAATAAGCCATATTGGTTTGAACATGAGTTTTGCCATTTCCTTGCTGAATGGCACAGCAAAGTTACCTAAGAGACTCAATTTGTCCCCTCAAAAGTGGGGATTATCATTTCTAACTTATTAAGTATGAAAATATGTGTCAAGTGTCTAGCGCTTTGCATGTAGGTTTGTGCTCCTAAAATTTTCCTTTCCCCTTCCCTCCATATGCTAGAACAAATCATACCAATAAAAGAAGATTGTTTTATTCTCTCACTATATCTCCATATTGTTCTAAGCATCCTCTGCTGTAGCTGCAGTCCCTCCCAAATTTATAAACAATTCTTGTCTTTCTGAATAATGCACTTCTATCTCCCATGTATCTTTGCTGTCTGCTATACGAAGGGCCCAGAGAAGGCGATGGCACCCCACTCCAGTACTCTTGCCTGGAAAATCCCATGGACGGAGGAACCTGGTAGGCTGCAGTCCATGGGGTTGCGAAGAGTCAGACACAACTGAGTGACTTCACTTTCACTTTTCACTTTCATGCATTGGAGAAGGAAATGGCAACCCACTCCAGTGTTCTTGCCTGGAGAATCTCAGGGACGAGGGAGCCTGGTGGGCTGCCATCTATGGGGTCGCACAGAGTCAGACATGATTGAATTGACTTAGCAGCAGCAGCAGCAGCAGCAGCATACTAAGGGCCATCTAAGTTCTAAGACTTAGACCGGCTGTGCTGAGGAGGACCCAGCAAACACCAGGTCTTTGCTGCAGCCCACAGGATCCTTGGTCTTTGTTGGGGCATGCAGAATATTTTAATTGTGGCATGTGGGATCTCATTCATCTACCAGGGATAGAATCTGGGCTGCCTGCATTGGGAGCATGGAGTCTTAGCCACTAGACCACCAGGGAAGTCCCTGCTTGCTTTCTTAAGCAGAGGACATGGACATCTAGAATAGACCTCACTCTTACCAATAACCAACTTCTTTTTCAGCAGGGATGCTACTTCGTGATATCCTGATGAAGCATCCAAATGGCATGACACATCAGAACTTTTTGTGAGACACAGGACCAGTGATTATGTATTTATGATCTTTTGTTGTTTTTCAGTCGATTAGTTGTAGCCGACTCTGTGACCCCATTGACTGCAGCACGCCAGGCTTTTCTGTCCTTCACTGTCTCCCAGAGTTTGCTAAAACTCATGTCCATTAAGTAGATGATGGCATCCAACCATCTCATTCTCTGTTGCCCCCTTCTCCTCCTGCCTTCAATCTTTCCCAGCATCAGGGTCCTTTCTAATGAGTTGGCTCTTCTCTCCAAAATATTGGAGCTTCAGATTCAGCATCAGTCCTTCCAATCTTACTTAGCCTTTAAAATAAGACTGTAGGGGGTATTAATTTACCAGGCGATTAAACTGAGGCTTATAGAGGTTCAGTCCATTACTCTTTACGGGGAGGTGAAGAACCTGAGCCAAGATTCAGGTCTATTTCAAGTCACTTTATGTTCTTCCCAATACCTTACTCCTCTTTTTGAGGGTTCAATTTTTCACCCAAATACAGTGGCCCTTCAAGGCATCACTGGAGTAAGTCTTTATGTTTTTGTGAATGTCTTTGGGGTTATTAGGTGATAATATTAGGATCCCTGAGGAACCCACAAATTAAAACTTCGAGATATGGAAGCAGAGATCCTACTTCTTAACACAAGCAAGCTTGTGATATTGGAGAAAAATTTTTGACTCTTCTCGAGCCTTCTCATCTCTGAAATGAGATACTTCCTGATGTCTGCCTGATACAATGGTTGGTTCATAGTAGCAGTCTCAAAGAATAAGTTTTTCATTCTGCTTTTGTTCAGGTACCCATTAGCTTTGGTCACGACTGTTCTTGCAGTCCTCTAACTATTCTCAGTTTAGTTCAGTTCAGTTCAGTCTCTCAGTCGTGTCCAACTCTGCAACCCCGTGAATCGCAGCACGCCAGGCCTCCCTGTCCATCACCAACTCCCAGAGTTCACTCAGACTCACCTCCATTGAGTCAGGGATGCCATCCAGCCATCTCATCCTCTGTCGTCCCCTTCTCCTCCTGCCCCCAATCCCTCCCAGCATCACAGTTTTTTTCCAATGAGTCAACTCTTCGCATGAGGTAGCCAAAGTACTGGAGTTTCAGCTTTAGCATCATTCCTTCCAAAGAAATCCCAGGGCTGGTCTCCTTCAGAATGGACTGGTTGGATCTCTTTGTAGTCCAAGGGACTCTCAAGAGTCTTCTCCAACACCACACTTCAAAAGCATCAATTCTTCAGCACTCAGCCTTCTTCACAGTCCAACTCTCACATCCATACATGACCACAGGAAAAACCATAGCCTTGATTAGACGGACCTTTGTTGGCAAAGTAATGTCTCTGCTTTTGAATATGCTATCTAGGTTGGTCATAACTTTCCTTCCAAGGAGTGTCTTTTAATTTCATGGCTACAGTCACCATCTGCAGTGATTTTGGAGCCCAAAAAGATAAAGTCTGACACTGTTTCCACTGTTTCCCCATCTATTTCCCATGAAGTGGTGGGACTGGATGCCATGATCTTCGTTTGCTGAATGTTGAGCTTTAAGCCAACTTTTTCAATCTCCACTTTCACTTTCATCAAGAGGCTTTTTAGCTCCTCTTCACTTTCTGCCATAAGGGTGGTGTCATCTGCATATCTGAGGTTATTGATATTTCTCCTGGCAATCTTGATTCCAGCTTGTGTTTCTTCCAGTCCAGCATTTCTCATGATGTACTCTGCATGTAAGTTAAATAAGCAGGGTGACAATATACAGCTTTGACAAACTTCTTTTTCTATTTGGAACCAGTCTGTTGTTCCATGTCCAGTTCTAACTGTTGCTTCTATACCTGCATATAGATTTCTCAAGAGGCAGGTCAGGTGGTTTGGTATTCCCATCTCTTTCAGAATTTTCCACAGTCTATTGTGATCCACACAGTCAAAGACTTTGGCACAGTCAATAAAGCAGAAATAGGTGTTTTTCTGGAACTCTCTTGCTTTTTCCATGACCCAGCGGATGTTGGCAATTTGATCCCTGGTTCCTCTGCCTTTTCTAAAACCAGCTTGAACATCTGGAAGTTCACGGTTCACGTACTGCTGAAGCCTGGCTTGGAGAATTTTGAGCATTACTTTACTAGCGTGTGAGATGAGTGCAATTGTGCGGTAGTTTGAGCATTCTTTGGCATTGCCTTTCTTTGGGATTGGAATGAAAACTGCCCTTTTCCAGTCCTGTGGCCACTGCTGAGTTTTCCAAATTTGCTGGCATATTGAGTGCAGCACTTTCACAGCATCATCTTTCAGGATTTGAAACAGCTCAACTGGAATTCCATCACCTCCACTAGCTTTGTTCATAGTGATGCTTTCTAAGGCCCACTTGACTTCACATTCCAGGATGTCTAGCTAGATCTAGGTCAGTGATCACACCATCATGATGATCTGGATCGTGAAGATCTTTTTTGTACAGTTCTACTGTGTATTCTTGCCATCTCTTCTTAATATCTTCTGCTTCTGTTAGTCCATACCATTTCTGTCCTTTATCGAGCCCATCTTTGCATGAAATGTACCCTTGGTATCTCTAATTTTCTTGAAGAGATCTCTAGTCTTTCCCATTCTGTTGTTTTCCTCTATTTCTTTGCATTGATCGCTGAGGAAGGCTTTCTTATCTCTTCTTGCTATTCTTTGGAACTCTGCATTCAGATGCTTATATCTTTCCTTTTCTCCTTTGCTTTTCGCTTCTCTTCTTTTCACAGCTATTTGTAAGGCCTCCCCAGACAGCCATTTTGCTTTTTTTGCATTTCTTTTCCATGGGGATGGTCTTGATCCCTGTCTCCTGTACAGTGTCACAAACCTCATTCCATAGTTCATCATGCAATCTATCTATCAGATCTAGGCCCTTAAATCTATTTCTCACTTCCACTGTATAATCATAGCAGGCTTTCCTGGTGGCTCAGACGGTAAAGCGTCTGCCTGCAATGCAGGAGACCCAGGTTCGATTCCTGGGTTGGGAAGAGCCCCTGGAGAAGGAAATGGCAATCCACTCCAGCAGTCTTGCCTGGAAAATCCCATGGACACAGGAGCCTGATAGGCTACAGTCCATGGGGTTGCAAAGAGTCAGACACGACTGAGAAACTAGTACTTAGTACTGTATAATCATAAGGCACTTGATTTAGGTCATACCTGAATGGTCTGGTGGTTTTCCCTACTTTCTTCAATTTAAGTCTGAATTTGGTAATAAGGAGTTCATGATCTGAGCCACAGTCAGCTCCTGGTCTTGTTTTTATTGACTGTATAGAGCTTCTCCATATTTGGCTGCGAAGAATATAATCAGTCTGATTTCAGTGTTGACCATCTGGTGATGTCCGTGTGTAGAGTCTTCTCTTGTGTTGTTGGAAGAGGGTGTTTGCTATGACCAGTGCATTTTCTTGGCAAAATTCTATTAATCTTTGCCCTGCTTCATTCCGTATTCCAAGGCCAAATTTGCCTGTTACTCCAGGTGTTTCTTGACTTCCTACTTTTGCATTCCAGTCCCCTATAATGAAAAGGACATCTTTTTTGGGTGTTAGTTCTAAAAGGTCTTGTAGGTCTTCATAGAACCGTTCAACTTCAGCTTCTTCAGTGTTACTGGTTGGGGCATAGACTTGGATTACTGTGATATTGAATGGTTTGCCTTGGAAATGAACAGAGATCATTCTGTCGTTTTTGAGATTGCATCCAAGTACTGCATTTCGGACTCTTTTGTTGACCATGATGACTACTCCATTTCTTCTGAGGGATTCCTGCCTGCAGTAGTAGATATAATGGTCATTTGAGTTAAATTCACCCATTCCAGTCCATTTGAGTTTGCTGATTCCTAGAATGTCGACATTCACCCTTGCCATCTCTTGTTTGACCACTTCCAATTTGCCTTGATTCATGGACCTGACATTCCAGGTTTCTATGCAATATTGCTCTTTACAGCATCAGACCTTGCTTCTGTCACCAGTCACATCCACAGCTGGGTATTGTTTTTGCTTTGGCTCCATCCTTTCATTCTTTCTGGAGTTATTTCTCCACTGATCTCCAGCAGCATATTGGGCACCTACTGACCTGGGGATTTCCTCTTTCAGTATCCTATCATTTTGCCTTTTCATACTGTTCATGGGGTTCTCAAGGCAAGAATACTGAAGTGGTTTGCCATTCCCTTCTCCAGTGGACCACATTCTCTCAGATCTCTACACCATGACCCGCCCATCTTGGGTTGCCCCATGGGCATGGCTTAGTTTCATTGAGTTAGACAAGGCTGTGGTCCTAGTGTGATTAGATTGACTGGTTTTCTGTGAGTATGGTTTCAGTGTGTTTGCCCTCTGATGCCCTCTTGCAACACCTACCATCTTACTTGGGTTTCTCTTACCTTGGGCATGGGGTATCTCTTCACGGCTGCTCCAGCAAAGCGCAGCCACTGCTCCTTACCTTGGATGAGGGGTACTCCTCACCGCCACCCTTCCTGACCTTCAGCATGGGATAGCTCCTCTAGGCCTTCCTGCACCGGTGCAGCCACCACTCCTTGGACTAACTATTCTAGGATCTTGTAATCTCCATTCTTGCCTAAGGAATGATTCTAAAACATGTGTGCTGAGTTGTATCCAACTCTTTGTGATCCCATGGACTGTAACCCACCAGGTTCCTCTGTCCATGGGATTCTCCAGGCAAGTATACTAGAGTGGGTTGCCATTTCTTACTCCAGGGGATCTTCCTGACTCAGGGATTGAAACTTAAAACTTAAAACATGGATTTTATCAACCTAAATATGTGATAAAAAGGCATTTAATTTGGAGACAAGCAGAATCCAAATAGAAAAGGGAGCTTTTTCACTCCTAAACTATACACATAATAGCGACAATGCTTCAGAGATTTCTGCGAACATGAACCAATGGTAGTGTAGCTGCCTCTGCAGAGTATTGCCACCATACACTGTGCTATGTAGACGTTCCTTCAAGCCTTGACTGGTTAATGCTGAGCAAATCCAATAATTTCTCCATTCTTCAAGCAAGATCACCTTCCAGGATTAGTGAAACTGACTAGATTATATGTGTAAGTGAATAAGAAAAGTATCTTAGAGAATACATTGGACTTCTAGGCTTGGAGAAGAATTAAACATTTAAAGTGATTGGAACAACATATATATTATCATTGTCACCATCTTTATCACCAAGATTATCATAGGAAATTTTTACTGTTTTCTTACTGATCGAAACATATTATTTGATTCTTAAGGAATACGTTGAGATAATTACTATTATTACATTTATGTTATAGAAAAGGAAGTGACTTTCATGGATGCTGGAGACTTGTCTAGATTTAATCAAGTAGGAAAGCCTATTTGATGTGAAATTTTGTGCTCTTGGCACTTGTGAATATATTTTACACATTTAGGTATCAGTAAACATCCAAATCTTATACTGCTTGAGTATTGGGTGAATGGATGAAAGAGGGAAAGAAATGACAAAGTTCTGTGCTCCAGGTATACTTTGATATAAAAGTAAAATTCATCACATTAGCAGGATGAAACCACCAAAGATGTTTGCCTAGTGGAAGTAGCATGTTCAAAACTGAGTCTTAAGGTTAGCTGTGGTGGATGGATTTGGGCTTCCCTGGTAGCTCAGCTGGCAAAGAATTATCCTGCAATGCAGGAGACCCCGGGTTGATTCCTGGGTCAGGAAGATCCCCCAGAGAACGGTTAGACTACCCACTCCAGTATTCTTGGGCTTCCCCTCTGGCTCAGTCGGTAAAGAACCTGTAATACAGGAAGACCTGGGATTGATCCCTGGGTTGGGAAGATGCCCTGGAAGAGGGCATGGCAAACCACTCCAGTATTCTTGCCCAATCCCCATGGACAGAGGAGCCTGGTGGGCTGCAGTCCACGGGGTCTCAAAGAGTTGGGCATGACTGAGCAACTAAAGCACACAGATAAGAGACTGGGAAACTGGCTAATAGGCTCCTTTATAATACAAGGAGAGGGGTTATAAGACAATAAGTAGGAGTTTAGCAATAACGAAAGGGATGAAGAGGTTGGATATAGGAGTGTGTCCCAGATACTCTGGACGGAACTTGTTAATCTCCTTATAAGGAAGGGTAGCAATAAAGTTTCAACTTTGATCAAGGGTTTATGAGTTTATTAACAAAGACACAGATTTGTCCATCCCATAGGTATTTGATTGAAAAATCTGTTGGACACATTCACTTATTTTTCAAGTATAAATGACAAACATTCTTTTCTTTTTTTATTGACACATAGTTGATTTACAATATTGTGTTAATTTCTGCAGGACACATTTACTTTTATTCATTATGTGGTAGCAGGAGTGAAATTTAGTTTACCCCTTTAAATAAGTATATGAATCAATAGAAAGCCTGCATAAAAAAGAAGGAATAAACATGAAGTGAACCCTAAGGCTGTCCTTTCTTATTTCAGAAGATGAATTTTCAGACTGCAGTGATGTGAGAAAGAACCTGAACAGAACCTGCTGGTCATAATGAGTGGAGGAGTGTTGAACTCTTGAGTCAGTGTATTAATTCAGACCTAAGGTTTCCTTTATGAAATAAAGAGAAATATAGAATAAAGAAATGCAAAAAAGAAGCCTGTAAAGAAAGTGAAAGTGGTACATATACACAATGGAGTATTACTCAGCCATTAAAAAGAATACATTTGAATCAGTTCTAATGAGGTGGATGAAACTGGAGCCTATTATACAGAGTGAAGTAAGCCAGAAAGAAAAACACCAATACAGTATACTAATGCATATATATGGAATTTAGAAAGATGCTAACAATAACCCGGTGTACGAGATAGTAAAAGAGACACTGATGTATAGAACAGTCTTATGGACTCTGTGGGAGAGGGAGAGGGTGGGAAGATTTGGGAGAATGGCATTGAAACATGTATAATATCATGTATGAAACGAGTTGCCAGTCCAGGTTCGATGCACGATACTGGTTGCTTGGGGCTAGAGCACTGGGACAACCCAGAGGGATGGTAGGGGGAGGGAGGAGGGAGGAGGGTTCAGGATGGGGAACACATGTATACCTGTGGCAGATTCATTTTGATATTTGGCAAAACTAATACAATTATGTAAAGTTTAAAAATAAAATAAAATTAGATACAAAAAAGAAAAAAGAATAAAAATAAAAAAAAGAAAGAAAGTGAAAGTGAAGTCGCTCAGTCATGTCCCACTCTCCCATGGACTGTAGCCCACCAGGTTCCTCTGTCTATGGGATTTCCCAGGCAAGAATACTGGAGTGGGCTGCCATTTCCTTCCCTAGGGGATTTTCCTGACCCAGGAATCGAACCCGGGTCTCTGGCATTGCAGGCAGACACTTTACCATCTGAGCCACCAGGGAAATAAGTAGTGCCTCAAAATTAAAATATAGCTGTGAAGTTAGGATTTCTAAAATATATGTATTCCCATACATATTTATTTCATGTACACATGTATAAGTATGAACATTTTACATATGTCTGTATACACACATATGTATATATACATATAGACACATATACGTGTAAAGAAATATTATGTATATGTATATATATACACATATGTATATGTGTATATACATACATATATTTCCTAGCGTTTCTCTATGAGAGGTCTATGAAGTAGCAAAGAACATGTAATGCTCAAGTCATCTCCATTAATAAGAGCCTAGGTTTCTTGGATAAATGACTGATTCTAATGCTGTGGCAGGGTTGGTAAAAGATAATTTTGGAACTTATTGTTAGTCCAAGAAGAAAGTGCTTGAAAAACAAACGGAGATGAGTCAGAACACAGAAACCAATTTGAAAATACTTCCATTGATCAAATCACAATTTGTGTATCAAAATAATTAAGTACCATAATGAAACATAAGACATTAGAAAATAAGAATTTTGAGCTCAAACCAATAGATCAGCATATACATTAAAAAAAAAAAAAAAGATTGGATGCCTCTTGTTTGCATTAGAATGCAGAGTGCCTATTGGTAAATTTAGGGGGAAATTTTGATGAAGCGAAAGTCATTTGCATTGTTGTAAAATATCTCCCCTCGGGCTAGTTATCAGTTTTAAGACAAAGTAAACTGTCTAATAACATGTATTAATGACAAAGTCTTTGATTACAGAGAAGTCATTTACAGCACAGTACTGGATAGGGTCAGCTTAAGATAGGAGAACTGTAACAAAGATAGGAGAAACTGTAACTGCCAAAGATATTATCAGTTATGCTAATAGCCACATGCATGTGTATGTGCGTATGTGTGTGTGTGGGTGTGTACATAGACATGTATGTATATATAGTATTCCATTTATATAAAATTCTGTAATATGCAAACTATAGTTTGAAAGAAAACAGAAACTAAAACTAAAAAAGAAAACTAAAACTATAGTTACAGAAAGAAAACCAATGGCTGCCTCTGGTTGGGGAGTGTGGATAGTTGGGAGAATTTGGAGGAATTTCAGATGTAGACAAGGAAACTTTTTCATGAATTTGAATGTGTTCATTAGTTGGATTGTGGTGATGATTCAAGGGTGTGCACATATTTCAAAACTTATCAGACTCTATATTTTACTATGTTATATTAGTATTTTCAGTTAAACATCTATTATTAAAACAAGTGAAAAAGACAATTTGGCACTATCTTGTAAAGTGAAGAATGTGTGCCTCTCATCCAATAATAGCACTTTTTTGTGTATGACTACAGAAACATTTTTCAGACATTGAAGGAAAAAACAGTGATAAGAAAACAAATATCCACTTAAAAAACTGGCAAGGATTTTGAAGAGATATTTAACACAGGGGATGTAGGAATGACAAAAATGTTAAAAGAAGGTTGATATTATTAGTTATCATAGAAATTAAAATTAAAGCACAATGTGTTTTTTTTAAATATCATTAGGATAGCAACAAGTAAATAGAAAGATGACACCAAATGTTGGTGTTCGTAAAGCAATTGGATATCATATTCGCTGGTGAGAATGCAAAAGCCTATGGCCTCCTTGGGAAACAATTTAGCAGTCCCTTATAGATAAACATGTACTTTCAATATGACCCAGCAATTCCACTCCTAGACATTTACTGAAGATGAATGAAAATATATCTTAACACAAACTTGCATTCTATAATTCACAGAAGTTTTATAATATTACCAAACTGGACAATGATCCAAATGTCCATCAAATGATGAATGGATAAACTAAGTGTGTTATATCCATAAATAGAATATTTCTTAGAAATAAAGTTGAATGAACTACTGACATGGGCAGGAACATAAATAAGTCTTAAAAGTGTAACATCAGACATAAGGAGCCAAGATGGCGGAGGAGTAGGACGGGGAGAACACTTTCTCCCCCACAAATTCATCAAAAGAGCATTTAAATGTCGAGTAAATTCCACAAAACAACTTCTGAATGCTGGCAGAGGACATCAGGCACCCAGAAAAGCAACCCAACTCTTCGAAAGGAGGTAGGAAAAAATATTAAAAACAAAAAAAAAGAGACAAAAGAGGGAGGGACGGAGTTCCGTCCCGGTAAGGGAATCTTAAAAAGAGAGAAGTTTCCAAACATCAGGAAACCTTCTCACTGCCGAATCTGTGCCGAGCTTTGGAAGCACAGAGGGCAACATAACAGGGAGAAAAAATAAATAAACAATTTAAAACTCCCAGATTGCGAGCCCTACGGTAACTCCCCCAGCAGAGAAGCAGTGCAGACGCCTGCATCCGCCATTAGCGAATCGGGGCTGGGCAGGGAGGCGCGGCGCGGGCTGCATCGCTGAGAGTAAGAATCTGGCCTGAATACCCTGAGCGCTATCTGAGCGAAATAATTTGGGCTAGCAAACCAGACTGTGGGATACCTACCACGCGAAAAGCCAGCCCTAACCTAAGACCGCCAGGCCCGCGCACGGAACAAAGGACTGAACAGAGATAGCCGGCTGCAGACCTTCCCCCTCCGGTGACAGGCAGTCAGAGCCGGAAGGGGGCAATCGCAGCCCCAGAGAGACATTATCTATAAAATTGTAAGCAGGCTTCTTTGCTAACTAAAACTTCTTGGGGGTCTGGACGGTCAACATCTGCCTGAGAAGGTGCGCCGGTTTTACATCCAGATAACCGAGTGGCGGGGAGGCGATAAGTCGCAGCATTGGCGCTCGCCTGGGAAGAGCAAATTGGCGCTCGGACCTGGGAAGAGTACAAAACGCAGGCCCAACTGAGTCTGCGCCTCTGAGGACTACCCGAGTGCCTGAACCTGAGCGGCTTGGACCTGGGAGGTGCATGCAGCCCAGGGCCAGCCTCGGATTGTTCCCGGCAGAACAACCTAGAGTCCGAGCAGTGTGGACAGGGAGGCTACACGCGCCGTGAGCGGGGGCAGACCCAGGGTAGCTGAGGCACTGCGAGCCCACGCCAGTGTTATTTGTTTGCAGCATCCCTCCCTCCCTCCCCACAGCGCGACTGAACAAGTAAGCCTAAAAAAAAAAAAAAAAAAGTGTCCTCCACCGTGCCCTTTGAGTCAGGGCGGAAACCAGATACTGAAGAGACTAGCAAACAGAAGAAGATATAACAGAGGGAAACGCCTTGGAAGCTACAGGCAATAGATCAAAACCCTGTGGTTACTACGGACTACATAGGAAGGGGCCTATAGATCTTGAGAAATATAAATCTGACCAAGGAACTAGCCAAAAATGAACTGAACCCACAACACCCACAAAAAAAAGAAACAAAAAAGTCCTAGATATATTTTTATTATTTTTACGATCATTCTTTCTTTTTTTTTTTTTAATTAAAAAAAAAAATTTTAAGTCCTCTATTGTTCCTTTAATTTTCACTTTTATAACCTATTACTTTGCAAAAAAAAAAAAAAAGACCCTATTTTTTTCTTCTTCAGCAAACTTCATATATATATATTTTATAATTTTTTGACCTTGTTGTTTTTTTTTGTTGTTGTTTGTTTTTGTTTTTTTCTTCTTTTCTTTAACATTGTATTTTTGAAATTCCAAACTCTACTCTAGATTTTTAATTTTCGCTTTTTGGTATATGTTATCAATTTTGTACCTATAGTTTTTTTTTATATAATTTCTGTGACTTTTTTTTTTCTTCTTCTTCTCTGTTTCTTTCTCTTCTTCTTTTATATAACATTGTATATCTGAAATTCCAAACTTTACTCTAGATTTTCAATTTATGCTTTTTGGTATTTGATATCAATTTTGTACCTGTATTTTCTTTATAATTTTTGTGACATTGTTCGTATTTGTTTGTTTGTTTTCTCTATTTTTCTTCTTCTTTTTTTTTTTTTAACATTGTATTTTTGAAATTCCAAACTCTACTCTAGATTTTTAATTTTTGCTTTCTGGTATTAGTTATCAATTTTGTACCTGTACTTTCTTTATAATTTTCGCGACCTTGTTTGTTTTTGTTTGTTCATTTTTTCTCTCTTTCTTTTCCTTCTTCTTTTCTTTAACATCGTATTTTTGAAATTCCAAACTCTACTCTAGATTTTTAATTCTCGCTCTCTGGTATTAGTTATCAATTTTGTACCTGTACTTTCTTTATAATTTTCGCGACCTTGTTTGTTTTTGTTTGTTCGTTCTTTCTCTCTTTCTTTTCCTTCTTCTTTTCTTTAACATCGTATTTTTGAAATTCCAAACTCTACTCTAGATTTTTAATTTTCGCTTTCTGGTATTAGTTATCAATTTTGTACCTGTACTTTCTTTATAATTTTCGCGACCTTGTTTATTTTTGTTTGTTCGTTCTTTCTCTCTTTCTTTTCCTTCTTCTTTTCTTTAACATCGTATTTTTGAAATTCCAAACTCTACTCTAGATTTTTAATTTTTGCTTTTATGTATTTGCTACCAATTTTGTACCTTTAAGGATCCAATCTTCAGGACCCATTTTTCACTAGGGAGTGAGATTACTGGCTTGACTGCTCTCTCTCCCTTTGGACCCTCCTTTTTCTCCACCAGGTCGCCTGTGTCTCCTCCCTAACCCCTCTCTACTCTACCCAACTCTGTGAATTTCTGTGTTCCAGACGGTGGAGAACACTTAGGGAACTGATTACTGGCTGGATCTGTCTCCCTCCTTTTCATTCCCCCTTTTATCCTTCTGGCCACCTCTGTTACCTTCCTCCTCCTTCTCTTCTCTGTATAACCCCGTGAACATCTCTGAGTGGTCCAGTTGTGGAGTGCACATAAGGAAGTGACTACTGGCTAGCCCACTCTCTCCACTATTGATTCACCTCATCTCATTTGGGTCACCTCTAACTCCCTCCTCCCTCTTCTCTTCTCCATGTAACCCTGTGAGCCTCTCTGAGTGACCCTCACTGTAGAGAAACTTATCATCTTTAATGTAGATGTTTTATCAATGGTGCTGTATAGAAGGAGAAGTTTTGAAACTACTGTAAAAATAAGACCGATAATCGGAAGCAGGAGACTTAAGTCCAAACCCTGACTCCAGGGAACTCCTGACTCCAAGGAACATTCATTGACAGGAGCTCATCAAATGCCTCCATACCGACACTGAAACCAAGCACCACACAAGGGCCAATAAGTTCCAGGGCAAGACATACCAAGCAAATTCTCCAGCAACAAAGGAACACAGTCCTGAGCTTCAAGATACAGGCTGCCCAAAGTCACCCCAAAACTATAGACATCTCATAACTCATTACTGGACATTTCATTGCACTCCAGAGAGAAGAAATACAGCTCCACCCACCAGAACACCGACACAAGCTTCCCTAACCAGGAAACCTTGACAAGCCACCTGTACAAACCCACACACAGTGAGGAAACGCCATAATAAAGAGAACTCCACAAACTGCCAGAATACAGAAAGGACACCCCAAACTCAGCAATTTAAACAAGATGAAGAGACAGAGGAATACTCAGCAGATAAAGGAACAGGATAAATGCCCACCAAACCAAACAAAAGAGGAAGAGATAGGGAATCTACCTGATAAAGAATTCCGAATAATGATAGTGAAATTGATCCAAAATCTTGAAACTAAAATGGAATCACAGATAAATAGCCTGGAGACAAGGATTGAGAAGATGCAAGAAAGGTTTAACAAGGACCTAGAAGAAATAAAAAAGAGTCAATATATAATGAATAATGCAATAAGTGAAATTAAAAACACTCTGGAGGCAACAAATAGTAGAATAACAGAGGCAGAAGACAGGATTAGTGAATTAGAAGATAGAATGGTAGAAATAAATGAATCAGAGAGGATAAAAGAAAAACGAATTAAAAGAAATGAGGACAATCTCAGAGACCTCCAGGACAATATTAAACGCTACAACATTCGAATCATAGGGGTTCCAAAAGAAGAAGACAAAAAGAAAGACCATGAGAAAATACTTGAGGAGATAATAGTGGAAAACTTCCCTAAAATGGGGAAGGAAATAATCACCCAAGTCCAAGAAACCCAGAGAGTACCAAACAGGATAAACCCAAGGAGAAACACCCCAAGACACATATTAATCAAATTAACAAAGATCAAACACAAAGAACAAATATTAAAAGCAGCAAGGGAAAAACAACAAATAACACACAAGGGAATTCCCGTAAGGATAACAGCTGATCTTTCAATAGAAACTCTTCAAGCCAGGAGGGAATGGCAAGACATACTTAAAATGATGAAAGAAAATAACCTACAGCCCAGATTATTGTACCCAGCAAGGATCTCATTCAAGTATGAAGGAGAAATCAAAAGCTTTTCAGACAAGCAAAAGCTGAGAGAATTCTGCACCACCAAACCAGCTCTCCAACAAATACTAAAGGATATTCTCTAGACAGGAAACACAAAAACGGTGTATAAACTCGAACCCAAAACAATAAAGTAAATGGCAACGGGAACATACTTATCAGTAATTACCTTAAATGTAAATGGGTTGAATGCCCCAACCAAAAGACAAAGACTGGCTGAATGGATACAAAAACAAGACCCCTACATATGTTGTCTACAAGAGACCCACCTCAAAACAGGGGACACATACAGACTGAAAGTGAAGGGCTGGAAAAAGATTTTCCATGCAAATAGGGACCAAAAGAAAGCAGGAGTAGCAATACTCATATCAGATAAAATAGACTTTAAAACAAAGGCGGTGAAAAGAGACAAAGAAGGTCACTACATAATGATCAAAGGATCAATCCAAGAAGAAGATATAACAATTATAAACATATATGCACCCAACACGGGAGCACCACAGTACGTAAGACAAATGCTAACAAGTATGAAAGGAGAAATTAACAATAACACAATAATAGTGGGAGACTTTAATACCCCACTTACACCTATGGATAGATCAACTAAACAGAAAATTAACAAGGAAACACAAACTTTAAACGATACAATAGACCAGTTAGACCTAATTGATATCTATAGGTCATTTCATCCCAAAACAATGAATTTCACCTTTTTCTCAAGCGCACATGGAACCTTCTCCAGGATAGATCACATCCTGGGCCATAAAGCTAGCCTTGGTAAATTCAAAAAAATAGAAATCATTCCAAGCATTTTTTCTGACCACAATGCAGTAAGATTAGATCTCAATTACAGGAGAAAAACTATTAAAAATTCCAACATATGGAGGCTGAACAACACGCTGCTGAATAACCAACAAATCACAGAAGAAATCAAAAAAGAAATCAAAATTTGCATAGAAACGAATGAAAATGAAAACACAACAACCCAAAACCTGTGGGACACGGTAAAAGCAGTCCTAAGGGGAAAGTTCATAGCAATACAGGCACACCTCAAGAAACAAGAAAAAAGGCAAAAAAATAACCTAACTCTACACCTAAAGCAACTAGAAAAGGAAGAAATGAAGAACCCCAGGGTTAGTAGAAGGAAAGAAATCTTAAAAATTAGAGCAGAAATAAATGCAAAAGAAACAAAAGAGACCATAGCAAAAATCAACAAAACCAAAAGCTGGTTCTTTGAAAGGATAAATAAAATTGACAAACCATTAGCCAGACTCATCAAGAAACAAAGGGAGAAAAATCAAATCAACAAAATTAGAAACGAAAATGGAGAGATCACAACAGACAACACAGAAATACAAAGGATCATAAGAGACTACTATCAACAATTATATGCCAATAAAATGGACAACGTGGAAGAAATGGACAAATTCTTAGAAAAGTGCAACTTTTCAAAACTGGACCAGGAAGAAATAGAAAATCTTAACAGACCCATCACCAGCATGGAAATTGAAACTGTAATCAAAAATCTTCCAGCAAACAAAAGCCCAGGTCCAGACGGCTTCACAGCTGAATTCTACCAAAAATTTAGAGAAGAGCTAACACCTATCCTGCTCAAACTCTTCCAGAAAATTGCAGAGGAAGGTAAACTTCCAAACTCATTCTATGAGGCCACCATCACCCTAATACCAAAACCTGACAAAGATCCCACAAAAAAAGAAAACTACAGGCCAATATCACTGATGAACATAGATGCAAAAATCCTTAACAAAATTCTAGCAATCAGAATCCAACAACACATTAAAAAGATCATACACCATGATCAAGTGGGCTTTATCCCAGGGATGCAAGGATTCTTCAATATCCACAAATCAATCAATGTAATACACCACATTAACAAATTGAAAAATAAAAACCATATGATTATCTCAATAGATGCAGAGAAAGCCTTTGACAAAATTCAACATCCATTTATGATAAGAACTCTCCAGAAAGCAGGAATAGAAGGAACATACCTCAACATAATAAAAGCTATATATGACAAACCCACTGCAAACATTATCCTCAATGGTGAAAAATTGAAAGCATTTCCTCTAAAGTCAGGAACAAGACAAGGGTGCCCACTTTCACTATTACTATTCAACATAGTTTTGGGAGTTTTGGCCACAGCAATCAGAGCAGAAAAAGAAATAAAAGGAATCCAAATTGGAAAAGAAGAAGTAAAACTCTCTCTATTTGCAGATGACATGATCCTCTAAATAGAAAACCCTAAAGAGTCCACCAGAAAATTACTAGAAATAATCAATGACTACAGTAAAATTGCAGGATATAAAATCAACACACAGAAATCCCTTGCATTCCTATACACTAATAATGAGAAAACAGAAAGAGAAATTAAGGAAACAATTCCATTCACCATTGCAACGGAAAGAATAAAATACTTAGGAATATATCTACCTAAAGAAACTAAAGACCTATATGTAGAAAACTATAAAACACTGGTGAAAGAAATCAAAGAGGACACTAATAGATGGAGAAATATACCATGTTCATGGATTGGAAGAATCAATATAGTGAAAATGAGTATACTACCCAAAGCAATTTATAGATTCAACGCAATCCCTATCAAGCTACCAACAGTATTCTTCACAGAGCTAGAACAAATAATTTCACAATTTGTATGGAAATACAAAAAACCTCGAATAGCCAAAGCGATCTTGAGAAAGAAGAATGGAACTGGAGGAATCAACCTGCCTGACTTCAGGCTCTACTACAAAGCCACAGTTATCAAGACAGTATGGTACTGGCACAAAGACAGAAATATTGATCAATGGAATAAAATAGAAAGCCCAGAGATAAATCCACGCACATATGGACACCTTATCTTCGACAAAGGAGGCAAGAATATACAATGGATTAAAGACAATCTCTTTAACAAGTGGTGCTGGGAAATCTGGTCAACCACTTGTAAAAGAATGAAACTGGACCACTTTCTAACACCATACACAAAAATAAACTCAAAATGGATTAAAGATCTAAACGTAAGACCAGAAACTATAAACTCCTAGAGGAGAACATAGGCAAAACACTCTCTGACATATATCACAGCAGGATCCTCTATGACCCACCTCCCAGAATATTGGAAATAAAAGCAAAAATAAACAAATGGGACCTAATTAACCTTAAAAGCTTCTGCACATCAAAGGAAACTATTATCAAGGTGAAAAGACAGCCTTCAGAATGGGAGAAAATAATAGCAAATGAAGCAACCGACAAACAACTAATCTCAAAAATATACAAGCAACTCCTACAGCTCAACTCCAGAAAAATAAACGACCCAATCAAAAAATGGGCCAAAGAACTAAATAGACATTTCTCCAAAAAAGACATACAGATGGCTAACAAACACATGAAAAGATGCTCAACATCACTCATTATCAGAGAAATGCAAATCAAAACCACTATGAGGTACCATTTCACACCAGTCAGAATGGCTGTGATCCAAAAGTCTACAAATAATAAATGCTGGAGAGGGTGTGGAGAAAAGGGAACCCTCTTACACTGTTGGTGGGAATGCAAACTAGTACAGCCACTATGGAGAACAGTGTGGAGATTCCTTAAAAAACTGGAAATAGAACTGCCTTATGATCCAGCAACCCACTGCTGGGCATACACACTGAGGAAACCAGAAGGGAAAGAGACACGTGTACCCCAATGTTCATCACAGCACTGTTTATAATAGCCAAGACATGGAAGCAACCTAGATGTCCATCAGCAGATGAATGGATAAGAAAGCAGTGGTACATATACACAATGGAGCATTACTCAGCCATTAAAAAGAATACATTTGAATCAGTTCTAATGAGGTGGATGAAACTGGAGCCTATTATACAGAGTGAAGTAAGCCAGAAGGAAAAACATAAATACAGTATACTAATGCATATATATGGAATTTAGAAAGATGGTAACAACAACCCGGTGTATGAGACAGCAAAAGAGACATTGATGTATAGAACAGTCTTATGGACTCTGTGGGAGAGGGAGAGGGTGGGAAGATGTGGGAGAATGGCAATGAAACATGTAAAATATCATGTAGGAAACGAGTTGCCAGTCCAGGTTCGATGCATGATGCTGGATGCTTGGGGCTGGTGCACTGGGACGGCCCAGAGGGATGGTATGGGGAGGGAGGAGGGAGGAGGGTTCGGGATGGGGAACACATGTATACCTGTGGCGGATTCATTTTGATATTTGGCAAAACTAATACAATTATGTAAAGTTTAAAAATAAAATAAAATTGGAAGAATAAAAAAAAAAAAGTGTAACTTCAAACATCGAAAAATGCGTTCATATGAAGTTCTATATAAGTCAGAACTATAGATGAAGAAGGGGATCAGCAATTTCCAAGGACAAGAGGCGAAAGGAGAGAACTGACTAGAAAGGCTCTCAGGAAAGCTTTTTGGGGTGATGGAAATGTTCTGTATCTTCATCATGGTGGTAGTTCCTTACTATACACATTTGTTCAAATTTATCAAATTGTATACAAAATCATACAAATCATAAATTGATTATAAGTTAGTCTCTTGAGGGTCATATGTTTAGTTTCTACTGTGTACAATCTTTAAGATTTAATTTTGACATATATCTTGAATTCTGCACAAATTTAGTGAACACAGAAGTGAGAAAAACTGTGAACCTTATGTTTATCCACCTGAGTTGACATGAGATGTAGTGTTGAGGGAGGGGTTTGAAGGAGAGGATATTTTTGTTGTCAAGAGCTCAGATTTTCATAGGTAAATTCAAAAAAAAGAGTGATTACCAATTATTATTCCTTATCCACCAAAATTGTATATTGTCACCCTGTTTATTTAACTTATATGCAGAGTACATCATGAGAAACGCTGGACTGGAAGAAACACAAGCTAGAATCAAGATTGCCGGGAGAAATATCAATCACCTCAGATATGCAGATGACACCACCCTTGTGGCAGAAGGTGAAGAGGAACTCAAAAGCCTCTTGATGAAAGTGAAAATGGAGAGTGAAAAAGTTGGCTTAAAGCTCAACATTCAGAAAATGAAGATCATGGCATCTGGTCCCACCACTTCATGGGAAATAGATGGGGAAACAGTGGAAACAGTGTCAGACTTTATTTTTCTGGGCTCCAAAATCACTGCAGATGGTGACTGCAGCCATGAAATTAAAAGACACATTAAAAGACACTTACTCCTTGGAAGGAAAGTTATGACCAACCTAGATAGCATATTCAAAAGCAGAGACATTACTTTGCCAACAAAGGTTCGTCTAGTCAAGGCTATGGTTTTTCCTGTGGTCATGTATGGATGTGAGAGTTGGACTGTGAAGAAGGCTGAGCACCGAAGAATTGATGCTTCTGAAGTGTGGTGTTGGAGAAGACTCTCGAGAGTCCCTTGGACTGCAAGGAGATCCAACCAGTCCATTCTGAAGGAGATCAGCCCTGGGATTTCTTTGGAAGGAATGATGCTAAAGCTGAAACTCCAGTACTTTGGCCACCTCATGCGAAGAGTTGACTCATTGGAAAAGACTCTGATGCTGGGAGGGATTGGGGGCAGGAGGAGAAGGGGACAACAGAAGATGAGATGGCCGGATGGCATCACTGACTCGATGGACCTGAGTCTGAGTGAACTCAGGGAGTTGGTGAGGGACAGGGAGGCCTGGCCTGCTGCGATTCATGGAGTCGCAAAGAGTCGGACACAACTGAGCAACTGATCTGACCTGATCTGATCCACCAAAATGGGAAGATCCCCTGGAGAAGGGAATGGCAACTCACTCCAGTATTCATGCCTGGAAAATCCCATGGACCAAGGAGCCTGGTGGGCTACAGTCCATGAGGTTGCAAAGAGTCGGACACAACTGAATGACTTCACTTCACTTCACATCCACCAAAATAACCATCTTGGTGCTGGAAAAGTAGCAGTGGTTTAATTCAGTGATTTGTTAAATTTAGGGGGAAAAAAAAACATTGAAAGCACACTGACTTGAAAGCTCAATATTTGTGGGGAAAGATATTTTATGATATATTTGTGAAGTTAAAGGGCATGATGTTATAACTCTTTTAGGAAATTTGGAGAACTGTTCTACAATTTCCCATGAGAGATCTGAGCCACAGTCATATTTCAGAGACATTTACATTTTTAAAATGTTTTATTAAATATAATAGGATGTTTCTGATAGTTATATTTTACTATGGTCTTTGCTGTTATCAATATAAAATTAGGAGGAGCAAAAGAGAGTGAATTTAGAGTGGTAAAATCATTCAGATAATCCCTCTCCTTTTAAGCTTTTAGTCTTAGATTTATAAAAAGGAGGCTGAGGTCCAGGGATTTTTCTTCTTGACTCTTATTTCATTTACTGAAGCATTTGCCCTTATGCTGATTCTCTGAAAAGGGTTTCCCCTTCAGGCTACAGAGATGCAATGTGAAAGGGAACTTCTCGCATACTGATAAATGTACTTAATGATCAGGCATGTATACAGTAGGCAGGGGTGTCTAATCAGGAGGATGGGAAGGAGCAGTTATGCGGTGCATAAAGGCTCATTGGCCACCAAAAAGCAAATGGGGAACAGTTGGTTTTCCACCAGAGCCATCCCTCCCATAATGCCCTTGTTCCTGCTTTCTTGCAACATGAATATTCTCCCAGGCTAAAGGGGAAGACACATTTATAGATCACTGAGACAGCTGCTGTTGTTCTTAAAGGGGATAATTTGTCCCAGCTTCAGAAATTGCTCTCATTGGTCACCATGGGAGTGAGCCCAGATGCTTTCTGTTATGAAATTCAATGTCAAACCAATTATGGGTGCACTGATGCATCATGATATCAGAGATGAAGAAATTGCAAATTAGGCTATTTCCTCTCTGTAAATTTAAATTCTGACATTTTATACTGTCATTATTTATACTGACTCCCAGGTAATAGAAAAGCTGTTTGAAGGCCTACTCTTTCCAAGGGTGGGTATGCAATGTCCCAACAGGCAGCAAAGTTCATGAAACTAATGTTGATTAACCTTTCTATGTCTAATATTAGTGTAGATAGGTTCAGATCTATATGGATTAAAAGGAGCTTTAATTCTAGTTGGATATTTGGGGCTTCCCAGGTGGCACTAGAGCTTGCCTGCCAATGCAAGAATCAAAAGAGATGTGGGCTTGATCCCTGGATTGGGAAGATCCCCTGGAGGAGGGCATGGCAGCCACTCCAGTATTCTTGCCTGGAGAACCCATGGACAAGGAAGCCTGGCAAGCTGTAGTTCATAACTATCTCAAAGTGTTGGACACTACCGAAGTGACTAGGCACTTGGAGGACCTGCCTGGTTCTACTGGGTAGGAAGGAGTTGTTGAAGGCAGGCCCTCATCCTGGCCATGGTTCTTACCTGAGTGACCTTAGAAATGCAGCACGTGGTCTTGGCAAATTATGTAATATCTATTTCTAGCCTGAGTTTTGTTATATATAAAGTGGGGTGAAAATAGTTAAGACACTCTGCATTTTGCAGTGATATTTTTATTTGAGGTTACTGCAAAAGCTTCTTGCTGAATAGTTAGTAATGAGAAATATCAGAGACCTGACAGGTTCATAGAATCAAATTTCAAACATATAAAATTCACATATTAGAAGTAAAGCACTACATATACATATACACACATATATATAATTATATTATATACACATATACATTTATATACACACATATATTTATGTATATATTATGTGTATATGTATATTTATATTATATACATATATACATTTATATACACACATATATATATATATATATATATTTATGGAGAAATAAATGGCAACCCACTCCAGTGTTTTTGCCTGGAGAATCCCGGGGATGGGGAGCCTCGTGGGCTTCCATCTATGGTGTTGCACAGAGTCGGACATGAGTGAAGTGACTTAGCAGTAGCAGCATATATATTTATATTATATATATGTATATATATATATAAACACACACACACATATATATACACATACACACATATTTTTTGGCCTAATTTTAATTGGATTTTTTTTTTTTTTTTGGTCACTTGCAGCAAAGAACCCAAATATAGACAGAGAATTGACAGCTAGGACAGAGAGAGGAAACAGGGGAAATGGTGGCAGGATGGATGCTCTTAGTAAACTGGGTTTATGGATGAAAAAACAGCTCTACTGCTGTCTCACTCATACCTATTTTCCTATGACCTTCAACTTGATGTTTTCAGAGGTGGTGGTGTGTCTTTTTTTTAAAGAGAATTCCCCAAATATTTTTTCATAAGAGCTTGTAGATACAGTAAAAAAATATCAAGGAAGATTTCTTCTATTCCTGGTTTATTAAAACTACCTTTTAAAATCACAAATAGTACAGAATGGTATTCATTGTCTTTCTGTGTATCTATTGATATATTTTTCTTTTGTCAAAATGAAAAATTTTATATGAACAGAATTTTTTCCTTTTTTAAAAAGTTCAGATATGCTTGACATATACCATCATAGTAATTTTGTGTGTAAAACATAATGACTTGATAATTGTATATGTTGGGATATGATGACCACAGTGTCATTATTATCCATTTTTATATAGTTGAAATTTTTTTCTTGTGATGAGAACTTTTAAGACTTACTCTTCTAGCAACACTAAATATGGAATACATGTTTTTAATCACCGTCACCGTGCTATACATTATATCTTCATGATTTATTTATTTCGTAACTAGAAGTTTTTCTCTTTGGACCCCCTTCACTCATTTTGCTTGTTCCTCATCCCTTGCCTCTGGCAGCCAACCAATCTATTCTCTGAATCTAGGTGTTTGGCTTTTATTTATTTATTTATTTTTACAGCTGTACTGTTATATAATTTACATATCATAAAACATACCTATTGAAACTGTACAGTCTGTTGAGGTTTTGTATATGTATACATCTATGTAACCATTACCCCAGTCCAGTTTTAGAACACTTGCATTATTATAAAATTGACCTCATTTTTATCCGTAGCTGACTCTCTCTTTCCAACAAAATGCCTATATACTTTCTGTCCTAATGGATTTTCCTTTTTAAAAAATCTTATTTAAAAAGAATCATAAAATACGTGTATCTAGTTTCTTTCACGTGTATGATGGTTGGATATTTGATTACATTTGTATGCATATGGAGTTTCTTTATATTGCAGAATAATATTCCAGTATATATATTATTGAGTATTGAGGGTTAAGCCAGCTTTTTCACTCTCCTCTTAGAAAGAAAGTGAAGTCGCTCAGTCGTGTCATACTCTTTGCAACCCCGTGGACTGTAACCCACCAGGTTCCTCCATCCATGGAATTTTCCAGCCAAGAGTATTGGAGTGGTTTGCCATTCTCTTCTCCAAGGGATCTTCCCGACCCAGGGATCGAACCCTGGTCTCCCACATTGCAGGCAGATGCTTTACCATCCGAGCCACCAGGGAAATCCCATTCCAATGTATAGACATGTCATATTGTTTATTCATTTATTGTTTCACATTTGGATTGTTATTGTTTTCAGGTTTTGGATGATATATATTTGTGTATGTTATGTATATTCCTGTGATGATCCCCTGGACGAGGGCATGGCAACCCACTCCAGTATTCTTGCCTGGGGAATCCCATGGACAGAGGAGCCTACAGGCTATACAGTCCTTAGGGTCGCAAAGAGTCAGACACTACTGAAGCGACTTAGCATGCATACATACATATTCCTGTGTAAGCATGTTTTCTTTTAATTTGGGTAAATATCTAGAAGTGGAATTAGTATGTCATATGGTAAATATATGTTTGTTTAAGAAAATGACAAATTGATTCTTCAGTGGTTGTCTCATTTTACAGTCTCATGAGTAATATATGTATGAAGGTTCTAGTTTCTCCTAAATAAAATTCGAATCATGCCATTCTGTAACTCTAGAATGGCATTGAGAATCTTTTTGAATATAGATATTCTACTGAATGTGTATGGAATGTCATTTTTTTCACTTTAAAATATTTTTATTTTACTAATTTTAGGAAAACATAGACATTACAAAAAATGTGAACTTAACCTCCTCAAATAAAATACCATACAAAACTACGTCTCAACTATGAAGGACATTGGCACAATATGATTACCTAATCCACGCATCTTATTTGGATATTACCAGGTTTATATGCACTCTTCTTTAGAATGTTGTTATGTAAAATTTTATCACAACTGAAAACTGATATAAACATCACTATAATCATGAGTCGGACACGAGTGAGTGACTGAACTGAACTGATAATCATAAGACAGAACTATTACATTATTTTACTCTCTTATATTTCTAAATAACCCTAACCATTGGAACTCCAGTACTCTTGTCTGGAAAATCCCATGGAGGGAGGAGCCTGGTAGGCTGCAGTCCATGGTATCGCTACGAGTCGGACACGACTGAGCGACTTCACTTTCACTTTCCACTTTCATGCATTGGAGGAGGAAATGGCAACCCACTCCAGTGTTCTTGCCTGGAGAATCCTAGGAACGGGGGAGCCTGGTGGGCTGCCGTCTCTGGGGTCGCACAGAGTCGGACACGACTGAAGCGACTTAGAAGCAGCAGCAGCAACCATTGGAAACCAGTGATCTGGTCTTCATCACTGTAATTTTGCCACTTTATAAATGTTATGTAGACAGAATCATACACCATGCACCCTTTTGAATAGATCTTTATCACTCAACAGGATGCTCTTGAGATCTATGTAGGTTGTTATGCATATCCATGGTTCTATATTTTTCTTTGTCTCACTCCATTTATGAATACATCACAATTAACCATGAAAACATTGCAGAACATTTGACCTGGTTTCAGTTTTGGCTCTTATAAATAAAGCTAGTATAAATATTTGTGTATAAAAGTTTGTGTGAATGTCAGCTTTTCTTTCTCTAGGGCATGAGCCAACACAGTGTGCCCTGCAGGAAGAATATTATCCATGGCCTGTTTTTGTAAAACCCACGAGGTTTGTGATACTGATACTCAGTAGTATATCTGTAACGGAAAACCATAGTGCCAAGTATTGAAGGTGTTTAAAAGAAACTAGAGCCTTCATACTTTGCAAATGTTACTTACTGATGGAAATGTCAAGTGGGACTATTTTGGAATCCATCTGACAGTCTCTTTAATAAATACACATTTACCATGTGATTTACCAATTTCACTTCCAGATATTTACCCATATTAAATGAAAGCATACGCTCATACAATGTTAAATTCTTTTACCATTTTTAAAGGGTTGAAAAAAATAAAATGAAGAATGTGTGATAGAGTTGGAATTTGGCTTCTAAAACTGAAAATACTTACTGCCTGGCATTTTACAGAAAAAGTTTGCCAGCCTCTGCTCTGGAGTAAACTTGGGTTGCTGGATTCTGTGACATATGCACATTTGATTTTGTAAGAAACAACCAAACTGTTTTCCAGAGTGGCTGTTACATTCTACATCCTCCTCAGCAGTATCTCAGAGATCCAGTTGCTCCAGATTCTCAACAGTACTTAGTAAGAATTTTTATTGCAGCAATTCTATAAATGAGACATAGTGGTATATCTTTAAGCTCAGTTTGTATTTCTTTAGTGTTTAATGTTGATGTGGTGCTGATCATATTTTCACGTATTTATTTGCGATCCATATGTCCCTTTTTGGTGAAATGTCTATTAAGTGTTTTGCTCATTTTCTAATTGAATTGTGTATTTTCTTACTGTTGCAATTACAGATTTCTTTATATAATCTTGATACAGTCCCATTGTTGGCCACGTGATATGTAAATATTTTTTCTCAGTGGCTGACTAATTCTTTCTTTCTCTTAAACTATTTTTCTATCCAGTATATATTTTAATTTTGATAAATTCCTATTTATTGATATTTTCTGTATTTTGCTTTGTGTCATGTCTGAAAACACTTAATATGACTCTAGGTAATGGAGATTTTCTCCTATGTTTTCTTCAGAAAGATTAATAATTTTATATTTAGATCTAATAATAGTGTTCATCCTATAATTATAGTCCTCTTTTTCAAAAATGTTTTAGCTATTGGAATCCATTTGCTGTTTATACTTTAGGAAGAGGTAATGACTTTTGCCACTGAAATTTTGATAGAGATTATGTTGAATCTACATATATTTTTGGAGAAGAGAACATATTAATATTATGAAATCTCTACAGATAGTATTCTGCTTTGGTTTTTAATGCCCCTTTAATTTCTTAATCAATGTTTTGAATTTTTAAATGTGCAAGTATTTCAGTTTCTTTGTTAGCTATATACAATATTTTTATTCCATGTCAAGTGATAATTTGACTCTTGAATTTTTCATGATAGCATTTAGAATGAATCAGTTTTCTTGAGTATTGATTGTATATTCTGTGACCTTACTAAGCTTATTTGTTTTAGTAAGATTTTGAATTTTGGTCGATTCCTTAGAATTTTTTGCCTATGAGATTATTTCAACAGTGGATGAAGGCATTTTACTTATCCCTTTCCAATCTTAGTGCTATTGATTAGCTTTTGGCAGTGGCTTGACCCCTTGGAAAGGCATTTAATTGAAACGGTAAAAACAGGCCTCTTTGCCCTGTTCCTGATCTTAGAGAGAAAACAATAGTCAATGACAATTAAGTATGAAAGTAGCCATAGGTTCTTGACATTTTCAAGAGTCAGATTTTGGTTTCATTAATTTTCTTGAAAGTTTTTCTGGTTTATAGTTTATTGATATTGTTAATATTTTTAATAATAACTTCTAAATTATAAGTATTTCTCTTAATTATTTCCACCCTTACTATTATTTCTTTCCTCCAACTTACTTTGAGATTGATTTGGTTAGTTTGCTAGCTTCTTGAGTAAAAGTTCAGAATATTGACTTAGGTTTTTATTTTTTTCTAACATTGGTTTAAATCTATACATTTCCATCTAAGCCTTGCTTAAAGCTTTGGCTGCAGCCTACAAACTTTGGATGTTGTGTTTTCATTTTTATTTAGTTCCGTTTTATTTTTTTAAATTTTCCTTGTGATATCTTCTTTAACTTCTGAGTTATTTAGAAGCATATTCAATTCCCAAACATTTTGGCGTTTCCTGAATTTCTGTCACTGAATTCTATATCTGAATTTCTGTCACTGATTTCTATATCAGTTTTAATGTAGTTTGAGAACATTTTTATTGTTTCCTCATTTCGGTCTTGTTAAATGTACTGAGGAAATAACTTAGCATATGGTTTATCCTAGAGAATAGTACATGTCTGCTTGGAAATAATGTGCATTCTGCTATTTTTGGGTATAGTGTTATATATTAATATAAACATTTTTCATGTAAAGTTAGCTGTTTCCTTTTTTATGTTTGTTTTATTTCATTCTTCTCTGTTCTTTTTGAACTGTATATCTTCATTTACTAACAGAGGAGTATCAAACCTCCAAGTATAATGATCATATAGTCTATTTTTCCTTTAAATTTAGTTATTAAAGTTTTGTGTATTTTGAGCCCTGTTGTTGGGCACATTTTTATTTATATTTGTTTTAACATTCTGGTATATTTGCCTTTTCACTGTGAAACATTATTCATTGTCTTTAGTAATATTTCTTGTCTTAAAATCTATTTTGTTTTGTATTTATACAGCTACTCCAGCTCTCTTTTGATTGCTGTTTTTGTGATGTATCTTTTTTACTATCATATTTAAAGTCTATGGGCTTCCCTGGTGGCTTAGTGGATAAAGCGTCTGCCCACAATGCAGGAGACCTGGGTTCGATCCCTGGGTAGGGAAGATCCCCTGGAGAAGGAAATGGCAACCCACTCTAGTACTCTTGCCTGGAAAATCCCATGGACAGAGGAGCCTGATAGGCTACAGTCCATTGGGTCGCAAAGAGTTGGACACGACATCTTTAAGTCTGAAATTTGTTTCATAGTCATGTGTTTTGTTTAGAATCTTGTAATTCCCTTGCTTTATCTATAAATGTCTGAAAAGTAAAAGTGAAAGTCTCTTGGTAGCGACAGACTCTTTGTGACCCCATGGACTATACAGTCCATGAAATTCTCCAGGCCAGAATACTGGTTGAGCAGCCTTTCCCTTCTCCTGCGGATCTTCCCAACCCAGGGATCGAACCCAGGTCTCCTGCATTGCAGGCGGATTCTTTACCAACTGAGCTATGAAGAAAGACACCCCTATAAAAGTCTCCTTTCACCCGTACGTGACATAATAATTGTTATGTTAGGAGTTACACCTTCCTTTTGTTTTCCATATATGTGTGTGTTTTATTTTTTGAGGAGGTAGATTTCTCTGGTTTTCTTTTTGATTTTCTTTTCAATCAATATTTTTAATATGCTATTTTAATTTTTCTGTTGAATTTTTAACTATTATGATAGGTATGAAAATATGCGTATTATGTATCTTCACATTCTAATTCAAATTAATACTGGCTTGATTCTGATAAAAATGTAGCTACAGTTCTCATATGCATGTGTGCTGAGTCGCTTCGGTAGTGTCTGACTCTTTGTGACCCTATGGACTGTAGCCCGCCAGGCTCCTCTGTCCATGGGATTCTCCAGGCAGGAATACTGGGGTGGGTTGCCTTGCCCTCCTCCAGGGGATCTTCTTTACCCAGGAATCAAACCCGGCTCTTTTATGTCTCCTGTATTGGCAGGCAGGTTCTGTACCACTTGTACCTCCTGGGAAGCCAACTTTTCTCATATAAGTTTTGCTTTTTCCCTTTGTACTGTTTCACATATATTTCATATATATGTTATAAATGCAAGTATGGAATTTTATAATTATATTTTTAAAGGATTTAAGAAATGAGGAAAGTATCTAAGTGTATTTTATATTAATCTATATATTTATCATTTCCACTATTCTCCATTCTCTTTTGTTCACCCTGCTTATGATCTGCTATGATTTCCTTTAAACTTAAAGGTCTTCCTTTAGTGTTTCTCATAGGAAAATTCTGCTAAGTAAAATTCTCCGAGTTTCTGCTCATCTAGGAATATTTTTATTTCATCTGTTCTTCAAAATGACAGTATTAGTAGATATACTAATTATTATAGTATACCAGGTGATTAGTTGGCAATATTGTGCTTCATTTTGTATGCCCTTTCTGTTTGTATGACATTCTGCTGTCTCTGGCTTCCATTATTTTAATAAGAATTCTGCCATTAATTGGGGACTTCCCTGGTGGCTCAGCAGTATAGAATCTACCTGCAATGCAGGAGACACAGGTTTGATCCCTGGGTCAGGCAATGCAGGAGACACAGGTTTGATCCCTGGGTCAGGAAGATTGCCTAGAGAAGGAAATGGCAACCCACTCCAGTGTTCTTGCCTGGGAAATCCCTGGACAGAGGAGACTGGCACACTACAGTCCATGAGGTCACAGAAGAGCTGGACAGGACTTAGTGACTGAACAACAGTGCCATCCTGCTGTCTCTGACTTTCATTAAATTGATGAGAATTCTGCCATTAATTTTATTGCTATGCATGTTTTATATGATAAACCATTTTGTTTTTGCTGTTTTCAAGATTTTTCTCTTCAGCTTTGCTTTTTCAGCCTGTGAGCGATTTCACAGGAGTTTCTATCATTCCTGCAGTGGTACAGCTTTTCCTTTTCCCCCTAATACCTTCCATGGATCCTGAATTTCCCATCTATTTTTTTGAAATAGAGTTACCTTCCAATGAGGTTGTCTTTATAGGGAATATAATGTGATACAACGTTAGGGACAAGGAGATAGAAATCTTTTCATATATAATTTTAAAGGACAAACTTTTTCATGACCAAACAAATTAGATGCAAATAAATGTTTTGTTTTCTTTTCTAGACAGCTGACAATCCCACCTGTAATGCCCCTTCTGCCAAAGTCTTTCCTATCTGGATTAAATATTTATTTATGTAGAGGAAACATTTGCTTTATTTTGTCTTTCCCATTATCATTCTTCTCTAATTTATAAAACATGCTCCCATTATTTATATGGGAGTTAGGTGTTAGTAGTACCTTGATGCGGAGAAGGCAATGGCAACCACTCCAGTACTCTTGCCTGGAAAATCCCATGGACAGAGGAGCCTGGTGGGCTGCAGTCCATGGGGTTGCATAGAGTCGGACGCGACTGAGCGACTTCACTTTCACTTTTCACTTTCATGCATTTGAGAAGGAAATGGCAACCCACTCCAGTGTTCTTGCCTGGAGAATCCCAGGGATGGGGGAGCCTGGTGGGCTGCCGTCAATGGGGTCGCACAGAGTTGGATACGACTGAAGTGCCTTAGCAGCAGCAGCAGCAGTACCTTGATGAGGAAAGCATCCACCATATCAAGTACAGGCCTTCCAGTGAATCCTGAAATCAGTGCTTGTTGGACTCTGATGATTCTACTGTAGGAATTTTATCTGCTGTGCTGAGACTTAGAAAACTGCTGTTCTAACCTCCAAGAAAGAGATTAGTGTGGTATTTGGGCTGGCAAGTTTCTCAGAGATTATACTATCTAATTCTCAATATTTTATTTTTGCGTTTGCTTATGTGTTTGGCTGTGTCCGTTCTCAGTTGCAGCATGTGGGATCTTTGCCTCAGGCAGGATCTTTTTGTTGTGGTGCGGACTCTCTAGTGTGGCACAGGGGCTCCAGCGCGTGGGCTGACTATTTATGCATGTGGACTCAGTTGCCCCCTTCCCACTGCCTCATGTAGAATCTTAGTTCCCTGGCCAGGTATCGAGCCCGCATCCCCTGCAATGTAAGGTAGATTCTTAACCACTGGACTACCAGGGAAGTCCCTAAATCTCATCATTTTATAAATGGGGAAACTGAGGCTTAAAGAGGCTGAGTGACTGGAGTAACTAAAGATTAGAACTAGAGCAACAACGGGGGCTTCCCTGGTGGCTCAGATGGTAAAGAATCCACTTCCAATATGGGAGACCTGGGTTCAATCCCTGGATTGGGAAGATCCTCTGGAGGAGGGCATGGCAACCCACTCAAGTATTCTTGCCTGGAGAATCCCCTTGGACAGAGGAGCCTGGCAGGCTACAGTCCATGGGCTCACAAAGAGTCGGACACGACTGAGCGACTAAGCACAGCATGAGCAACAACCAAATCTTCTAAATAAATGATTGAATATTTATTGTGTATTGAGCATTAAACTAGGCACTAAGGTTTACAGAACTGAGTGTGAGACTGAGCTTTGTCCAATGCAGTTTAAGATCTTGAGGGTGGAAAAATATAAAATGATGTTTGTAACGTATTATGTGATGTACTTACTTTAAAATCATAGAGTCAGAAAGATGAATTATAAAGGCTGGTCACTTAGCCTCTGATACTCATTTTCTTATCTGTTATGTGAGGGTAGTATTACTTATCTTAGATTTGTTATGCTACTCAATGTAGTAATTCAGTTAAAAGTTCCTTAAAAATGGTAAAGTTTAGTAAAATGTAAATGATTATTATTCCTATGTTTTACTTATTAATCAAGCACACACATAATCATAACTATACTGCTTTATCTGGGTTTCACACAATGTAGGAACAGGTAGATATAAAAAGAGGTGCTACACAATTTTTATAGGTTCCTTTGGATGGCTGTATTAGAAGATTAATTGATAAAATCCAATCACAGTTAAAAGATTTTATTTGCAAAAGTTCTTTCCTGTTAAATAAACAGAGAAATAGCTAATTCTTCTTTATTGAAAATCTTTCTTTCATTTACTCAGCTTAATTAAATCTCATCATATTTCTGTGTCCCGTCTAAAGAATGATTTTTAGCAATTAGTAGTTTTTTAATAATAAAAATTCTCCTAAGGGAATATATCAAATCATGTGCAGCCTAATAAATCGACATAATCTCTCAAAGAACAGGATTTAGATGTAGCCATGTTGAGAAGAGAGGTTCTGCTGTAACTTGACTTCAGGAAATGACAAAATTTAGCAAAATAGGAGCCTATGAATAGTAAAAGGGAAAAAGAGACCATGGGACAGGCACAGGGACTGGTTAAGGAGATAATTTGTTTATGTCAGAGTATGTCCCGGTTTATAATAGTAGCTTTTATTGTGTTCCCATTATACAGCTATTTGAAAAGTGAAGTCACTCAATCATGTCTGATTCTTTGCAACCCCATGGACTGTAGCCTACCAGGCTCCTCCATCCATGGGATTTTCCAAGCAAGAATACTAGAGTGGGTTGCCATTTCCTTCTCCAGGGGATCTCCCTGACCCAGGGATTGAACCCAGGTCTCCGGCATTGCAGGCAGATGCTTTACTGTCTGAACCACCAGGGAAGCCCTTATACAGATATATTATATAATAATAGACTCATTGATCTCAAATATGATTTATAGAAGTGACACAGAGCAAGAACCTGCATTCAGAAGGGCAGGGGAAGCATCTATGTTGTCCAGAGATTTCCATAGACTATCTCATCTGAGTTTAGAAAGTAGGAATTATCATCTTTGTTTATAGATAGAAAAACAAAGCCTCCGAGGGATTAGGTAATTTTCCAAAGATAGCGTATAAGTAGCTCTGGGATTCAAATTCAGATTTATCCAAAGCTAGAGTCTTCTTCTACGCACATTACTTTCCTTATGATAAGCAATATGAGGAAACCTCATTGCAGTTACCTAGTTGTAAGAATAGATGATTCATTTGATTAGTGTTTTAAGTGAACACATGGTGTTTATGATTAAGATCAGTATTTCCAAGGAGGACTACATTCCTTCCAATGAAAAGTTTGGTCACATTTTGACAAGTGTTATTATTTTTCAGCTAACACAATTTAATACAACCAACCTTTTCTATGAAAAGCAGTGTTCTAACTGATACAGACAAGACGATCTTTCAAAGACAAATGAGACATTTTAATAACTTCAACATATTGTTTTTATTAAATAACAATATATTCTTGTGATAAAAATTTTCCCTTGATTTCTACAAAAAACAAGGAATACTACTATCCCTCATTATATATGCTGTATGACTTTATGAAATAGAGACCAAGTCACGACATCAGTACCAATATCTTGACTTACATAGGACACACCTTTCTAGCCAATCTCAGGATTCACACCCATTCATAAAAAAGCTTTGATGTGTTACAAGAAAAATCATTAAACTCAGAACTGGAATACCTGGTGCTAGTTTTATCTCTGTCACTTTGTCATTTTTATTGCAGAAAAATTTTTTTCCCATTTTCTCAATCTTACTATCATAATCTGAAAACTGAGGGAACAAGATGGCATTATTTCTAAAGTGTTTTTTGGCTCTGATATCTTAAGAACAAAAACAAAGATTAAGAAAACCTTCTGTGAAAATAGTGAGGTGGGCACATTAATGCAAAAACTAAACCTTTTCCTGTGGCATGCTTAGGTATATTAAAAAAATAAGAGATAAATGATATAAAACAAGAACAAAACAGAACAACAATAATAACAAACTCTTCCAAACAGATCGGATTTATCATTCAGAGTAGATTGGAGGACTTTATAATGTATAATTAGACTAAGAGTTGCAAGTATGCAATCATTGCTATGTTTATATTAATAGCTAATCATGTTATCTATTAGCTCTGTTTGCCCATGAGTAAAGCTAATCTACTGATATCAGTCATGGTGAAGGAAAGTGCAGTGTTTACTGAAGGATGCCATGCAAGGGGTCCAATTCCCCACTGGATTAAAAGACGCAAATTCCCCCAGTGGATTTCAGGGAAAGGTGAGGGAAAGGGTTGTGGGATGTGTGATCAGCTCATGGCCATTCTCCCGATTGGTTGGTAGTGAGGTAATACGGAGTCAACATCATTAACCTTCTGCTTCCAACAAGCCTGGGATCTACATGCTTGTGGACAGCATACAGTTAACTTCTTCTACCTGGTGAAGGTTTCAGTATCTGCAAAACAGCTCAAAGGATATAACTCAGAATATTGTCTATAGCCCTTGTGCTAAGTCACTTCAGATGTTTCTAACTCTGAGTCTATGGACCATAGACTGCCAGGCTCCTCTGTCCATTGGGATTTTCCAGGCAAGAACACTGGAGTGGGTTGTCAAGCCCCCTCCAGGACGTCTTCCCAACCCAGGGATCAAACCAGTGTCTCTTATGTCTCCTGCACTGGCAAATTGGTGCTTTACCACTAGCGCCAGCTGGGAAGCCCCTTGAGGAGGAACTAAAGGTCCCTGACTTTGTTCAATAGCTAAACTATTTGTCTTGCTTGACTGTTTTCCTTTCTTTCTGCATTTTCTTACTTCTCTGATTAAATTTATTCTTTAGAACTCCAGGAAGGCCTAGGAAGCTAAAAAGTTTTTCTAAAACAAGAGGCAGGCAGAGGTCATGGGGATGGGTGGTCTGTCCTGGGAAGGCCCCATAGGATCCTGCTCCATTAAAGTTATACTTGTATTTTCCAATCTTTTAGCTTTTCTGATGAATTTAGTAGTTTGTGTGTGTGTACACCTTGACTTACTAGTCATAAAAACAGCTGTGTTCCTAGTAACAAGACTAGCAAAATTTAGTGATTTCTATTTAGTATAATAATGTTTAGCCTCAATTTAGTTGAGACCTCACCTTAGTTTTTGTTTTTCACTGTTTTTAGATCTCTTACATATTTAAGGGTTTGTGTGTGTGTGTGTGTGTGTGTGTGTGTGTGTGTGGCAAATCCCTATAATAAGACTTATCCCTTATAAGCTGAGACTTAAAGACATGGCTTTGAAATGAGTCATCACCTGGGAAATTGCATAAACACTGGAGGAAGGAAAGCTGGGAGGAATGAGGGGATGACAGAGGGAAGGGAAAAAAAGATACAGGAACAGAAGATAGAAGGGTCCAGAAAAGGATAAGAAAAAAGAAAGGATGGAAGGAAAAGGAGAGATAGGATAGAGCAAAGGGAAAGGAGAAAGAAGGAAATAGAAAGAAGCATTATTTGGCAGGAAGGTATAAGTATAATCTACAAGCAAAAATGTTTCAAGCATCTAGAAACATATGTATCCCAGCCAGATGCCTCTTTCCACTCTTCCCTGTGAATAAAGGAAGCTACAGGCTACAGTGGCTAATATCTAAGATATATAAACAGCTTCTACAACTCAATAGCAAAAAAACAAATAATTCAGTTTAAAAAAAGGATAATGAACTTGAGTAGAACTTTCTCCAAAGAAAACATACCTACAGACAAAATATCATCTTTGGAAAAGTGAAATTTCTCCCCCAGTTCTCACAAGGAAGTGTATTGAAAGCAGAAAAAACATAGGAAATCTTTAAAATTTTGTCTTAATTTGGCTATTAACCCATTTATCTCCACTGTGAAGACTGGAGTCCACTATCTGAGAATTTTGCATTTACCCAGAAATTTATCCCAACAAAGAAAGTTGTGATATGTGCCACCAAATATCCAACACCTTGGGAAAAAAATCTCCTATTCATAAAATTTACTGTATTTCTGTAGAGAGACTCTTCTGAAACAAAACCATTCTGAGACTATTTACCTTCATTAAAATCTTATTCTCGTTAGAAGAATAAATGACCGAGTGAATGTTTTTTGTTAATTTTGTAGTTATCTTTTACTGAAGAACAAACTTAATCACACACCTGAGTTTATTGAGGTGTTATGCTTTAGGAAATATTACAAGTTACTTTAGTATTAACAACTCTTTCTTCACTTTGGTGGTAGATTGGCAGTTCAGATATGTTTTCTGTGGCTGTGCTGTAAGGATGAGTCGTCAGGGATGTTAATATCTATTATGCATAGTTTAAGTTAGGCACTGTGTTACATCACTGAATTCTCATGATTGCTTTGCTGAAAAGAAGTAACAGGCCCCAAACAGAGTCACTTGTGCTAAAGTGGCACATCAGCAGACCAAAATTTAATACCAAACCTAGTTTCAGTTTCAACCTATTTTGGGGATGTAGCTTAAACAGTCAGTCTGAAATTTCCTGGTCAGCAGTAGTGAAGTAATCTGCCTGACTGACCCCTTTCATCCCCCATAGAAGGATGAGGTAATCCACCTTTTCCTTATTCCTGCCAGCTTCTATGTATAAAAGCTTTCCATTCTGTATGGCTCCTTAGAGCTCTTTTTTTATTTGCTAGGTGGGATAGTTCCAGATTCACGAATTGTTGAATAAAACCAATCTGATCTTCAAATTTACTAGTTGAGTTTTGCTTTAAATGACCTGTGATGTAGATACTCTTATTTAGTTTTTTGGTTTTTTTTTTTTTTAGATTAAGAAATTGTGGCATTAAAGTTTTAGGTAATATATTTTTTTTAGGTAATATATTTAAGATCACAAAAATAAAAATTGCTGCAGCTGAATTTTGAAACTGCATTGTTTGATTTCACTTAATCCCTATGATCATCATTAGCCGTTCACAATTTAATCACTTTCCTAGAGGCCAGAATTGCCCTGACTCATCTGAATTAGGCCTAGACACATGACTTGTTCAGTCAAGGAAATGTAAGCAGCCGGGACATGTGTCACTAGAGTGGTGAAACTTGTTCATTTCCCTGGGGCATACTCTTCCTATTTTAATAGTGATCTTGGATAAAGGTTAAAATTTAGCTGCTGTCAACTCTGCTCCTTGAGTGACTATAATGGCTTATGTTGGGCGGGTAGCAGAGATGATAGATTAAATTTTGTTGCAATAAGCCTCTGAAATTGTGAAGCTGTTTGTACCTTCCACATAGCCTTGTCAGTCTTGACTGACCAAACCACTCTGCAACATATTTTATTAAAATAAGAGGAGCTAGCTACCAGTAGAAACATCTTGGAGTCTGGAAGAAGAAAAAGTAAAAGTGCAAAGAGAAAGGGAGTGTGTAGAAATCGTGAGAAAGTGAGGAATAAATAGAAAGATAAGGGAATTGTCAACAAAATGGAACTATGTTCCATTCCAATCTACTAAAATTAGTAGAAATTGCCGGGATCTTAAATCAAGTCAAATGATGAGAATTGGCAGCTAATGAGGATTACCCTGTTCATGATATTTAGAAGGTGGCTAACATTATAATTTCATAGGATAAATCGGAAACAATTGCATGATGGGGGCTATATGTTAAACAGACTGTTTGATTCTGTGCAGGAAAAGAATAAAGTATTAGAATTTACATGTGGGAATGGGTATATGAATAAAGTTTACTCAAATATTTTATTTTTTTAATTTTTTTAATTTTATTTTTTTTAATTTTATTTTTAAACCTTACAATATTGTATTGGTTTTGCCAAATATTGAAATGAATCTGCCACAGGTATACATGTGTTCCCCATCCTGAACCCTCCTCCCTCCTCCCTCCCCATACCATCCCTCTGGGTCGTCCCAGTGCACCAGCCCCAAGCATCCAGTATCATGCATCAAAGCTGGACTGGCTACTTGTTTCATATATGATATTATACATGTTTCAGTGCCATTCTCCCAAATCATCCCACCCTCTCCCTCTCCCACAGAGTCCAAAAGACTGTACTATACATCAGTGTCTCTTCTGCTGTCTCATATACAGGGTTATTGTTACCATCTTTCTAAATTCCACATATATGCGTTAGTATACTGTATTGGTGTTTTTCTTTCTGGCTTACTTCACTCTGTATAATAGGCTCCAGTTTCATCCACCTCATTAGAACTGATTCAAATGTATTCTTTTTAATGGCTGAGTAATACTCCATTGTGTATATGTACCACTGCTTTCTTTATCCATTCATCTGCTGATGGATATCTAGGTTGCTTCCATGTCCTGGCTATTATAAACAGTGCTGCGATGAACATTGGGGTACACGTGTCTCTTTCAATTCTGGTTTCCTCAGTGTGCATGCCCCGCAGTGGGATTGCTAGATCATAAGGCAGTTCTATTCCCAGTTTTTTAAGGAATCTCCACAATGTTCTCCATAGTGGCTGGACTAGTTTGCATGCCCACCAACAGTGTAAGAGGGTTCCCATTTCTCCACACCCTATCCAGCATTTATTGCTTGTTGTATTGGTTTTGCCATATATCAGGGATCTGCCACAGGTATACATGTGTTCCCCATCCTGAACCCTCCTCCCTCCTCCCTCCCCATACCATCCCTCTGGGTCGTCGCAGCACACCAGCCCCAAGCATCCAGTATCGTGCATCGAACCTGGACTGGCAACTCCTTCCCATATGATATTATACATGTTTCAATGCCATTCTCCCAAATCATCCCACCCTCTCCCTCTCCCACAGAGTCCAAAAGACTGTTCTATACATCTGTGTCTCTTTTGCTGTCTCATATACAGGGTTATTGTTACCATCTTTCTAAATTCCATATATATGCGTTAGTATACTGTATTGGTGTTTTTCTTTCTGGCTTACTTCACTCTGTATAATAGGCTCCAGTTTCATCCACCTCACTAGAACTGATTCAAATGTATTCTTTTTAATGGCTGAGTAACACTCCATTGTGTATATCTACCACAGCTTTCTTATCTATTCATCTGCTGATGGACATCTAGGTTGCTTCCATGTCCTGGCTATTATAAACAGTGCTGCGATGAACATTGGGGTACATGTGTCTCTTTCAATTCTGGTTTCCTCAGTGTGCATGCCCCGCAGTGGGATTGCTAGATCATAAGGCAGTTCTATTCCCAGTTTTTTAAGGAATCTCCACAATGTTCTCCATAGTGGCTGGACTAGTTTGCATTCCCACCAACAGTGTAAGAGGGTTCCCTTTTCTCCACACCCTCTCCAACATTTATTGCTTGTAGACTTTTGGATAGCAGCCATTCTGACTGGCGTGAAATGGTACCTCATAGTGGTTTTGATTTGCATTTCTCTGATCATGAGTGATGTTGAGCATCTTTTCATGTGTTTGTTAGCCATCTGTATGTCTTCTTTGGAGAAATGGAATTGAGCTGTAGGAGTTGCTTGTATATATTTTTGAGATTAGTTGTTTGTCAGTTGCTTCATTTGCTATTATTTTCTCCCATTCTGAAGGCTGTCTTTTCACCTTGCTTATAATTTCCTTTGTTGTGCAGAAGCTTTTAAGTTTAATTAGGTCCCATTTGTTTATTTTTGCTTTTATTTCCAATATTCTGGGAGGTGGGTCATAGAGGATCCTGCTGTGATGTATGTCAGAGAGTGTTTTGCCTATGTTCTCCTCTAGGAGTTTTATAGTCTCTGGTCTTACGTTTAGATCTTTAATCCATTTTGAGTTTATTTTTGTGTATGGTGTTAGAAAGCGTTCTAGTTTCATTCTTTTACAAGTGGTTGACCAGTTTTCCCAGCACCACTTGTTAAAGAGATTGTCTTTTCTCCATTGAATATTCTTGCCTCCTTTGTCAAAGGTAAGGTGTCCATATGTGCGTGGATTTATCTCTGGGCTTTCTATTTTGTTCCATTGATCTGTATTTCTGTCTTTGTGCCAGTACCATACTGTCTTGATGACTGTGGCTTTGTAGTAGAGCCTGAAGTCAGGCAGGTTGATTCCTCCAGTTCCATTCTTCTTTCTCAATATGGCTTTGGCTATTCGAGGCTTTTTGTATTTTCATACAAATTGTGAAATTATTTGTTCTAGCTCTGTGAAGAATACCATTGGCAGCTTGATAGGGATTGCATTGAATCTAAATTGCTTTGGGTAGTATATTCATTTTCACTATATTGATTCTTCCAATCCATGAACATGGTATATTTTTCCATCTGTTAGTGTCCTCTTTGATTTCTTTCACCAGTGTTTTACAGTTTTCTGTATATAGGTCTTTAGTTTCTTTAGGTAGATATATTCCCAAGTATTTTATTCTTTCCGTTGCAATGGTGAATGGAATTGTTTCTTTAATTTCTCTATTTTCTCATTATTAGTGTATAGGAATGCAAGGGATTTCTGTGTGTTGATTTTATATCCTGCAAATTTACTATATTCATTGATTAGTTCTAGTAATTTTCTGGTGGAGTCTTTATGGTTTTCTATGTAGAGCATCATGTCATCTGCAAACAGTGAGAGTTTTACTTCTTCTTTTCCAATTTGGATTCCTTTTATTTCTTTTTATGCTCTGATTGCTGTGGCCAAAACTTCCAAAACTATGTTGAATAGTAATGGTGAAAGTGGGCACCCTTATCTTGTTCCTGACTTTAGAGGAAATGCTTTCAATTTTTTACTCAAAGATTTTAAATTTCATTATTCAAACTAGTGTTTGGTATATTTGTGTCCATATGGGCTTATTAGATTTCCCTAACATTTTAAAATGTAACTGCATAGAAGTTGCTTATCCTAGTCTTTAGATATTCCCCTAAGTGCTAGTGAAGGAAGATTTGGATGTTGTGATTTGACATTTCATGAAATTAATTGCTTGGAGAAATCATATAATGAATGCATTCAAGTATTACCAAGTTTAACAAGAAAACTCACCTGAAGCGGATATTCATAGACCAATGTAGCATGTGCTTGAACATCAGATTAGATTGATTTTGCATGTTGATTGTTGAGAAATCCATGGGAAAGGGTTACACATGAATTCACTTTTGCTACTAAGATGACCTTCTTAATGGATGACTCATATAAACAAGACAGAGGACTCTAGGGAAAAAACTGAGTATTATGAAAGAATAAAAAAAAAAATGCATAACGGACTTTTGGTTCTGACGTTGTTGCAAAGTCTAAACTTGTTTCTGATCACTGCACAAAGCCCAGTAAATTGGAAGATGTTGGCGGAAGGAATAAGGACTTTATTCAGAAATTCAATAGACTAAGAAGATGGCAGACTAGTGTCCCAAAGAACCATCTTACCCTAGTCAGAATTTAGGCTTCTTTTCTACTAAAAAGGGGAGGGGAGGTGGTTGATCATTGCAAATTTCTTGGTGCAGGGATCCTTTGTTCTTAAAAGCTGTCCACATATGTTCCTATAAACCTCCAACAAGACAAGTGCTTTTTGTTTTTTCTGTTCTGAAACTTTTTATTTCTCTCTAAATGGATTTTTAAAAGTCAGAGCCCTGAGAATAGGCTATCCTGTGGTTTCAGGCTATATGCAACATTTTTTTACAAAATGTGTAGAGCCAGCATGACTAAACACAGGCCACAGAGCACAAAGGTTAAAGTAAATGGAACAGATCCAACATGGAGTCAGAGTTGCTCTTCTGTGTTTCAATTTGAGAACAATTAAAATAAAAATGTTTTGATAAAACTCCAAATTAAAAAAAAATAATTAGAAATTTGAAAAGCCTCCAGAGGCATATAGGTCTCATGTAGCAGGTGTGAAATAACCATGGTTATCCATGTATACCTAACCAGGAGTACACTTTATCTGTGAGGGTAACTCTGTTCAATTTAATGTCATAAGTAACATGGCTATGGTGTGGTGTTAGCCCTAATGTTCTGAGAAACGTATTTGAGGCTCAAGATGGTACACTATTCAGTTAGAAGTAAGCTATGGTGAAGTTTCAGAAGTCTATGATTACTCTAAGGTTGGTAGAACAGAATATCCTCTGTAACACTGAGATGGAAATGTAGTTTCACGAGTTGGTTTTAGGGAAGATGTAAAATCAGACTAGTTATCTGTCCCTCCTCAACACAGAATGATAGAGGAGGCTTAATCGCTCTGAATATTTCTGCTTCAAAGGGAAAACACAAAGGAGTCACTGATGCAAAACAATTTTAAAATCTAGCCATGAAAATATTTGAAGATCTCTGCCTACGTCCCAAGGCCTCAGCATAATACTGTTCTTTTTTTTCCTCTACCCTGTGGCATCTTTGATTAAACTTGATAAATATTAGCTTTAGCCTATGGTATTCTCTTTTTAATTGATCAACACAGATATGAATGCTATTTTCCCCACATCTTTAAATGTCACTTATATTTCGTAAACCATAACATCTCCTCCACCAGTATTCCATTCCGTTCCCCCAAGGTGAAAATCTCAATGATAGAACTTCTGGAATGCACCAGGACTTACCCTATACTTTCCCTATTCCCAGCAGTGGACTTTACTGCTGTTCAGTCAGTGAGTGATCCGGTTCCATGTTCTCTTCCTCAGAGCTGGTTTCCTAGGATTAAAGTCTCCTAGGTTTAGTCTCTAGTAGTAGAATCAGAAGATTTTCTTGTATAAGGAATTTATTAGGCAGTGTCTCACAAGAAATTATCGGAGAAGGCAATGGCACCCCACTCCAGTACTCTTGCCTGGAAAATCCCATGGACAGAGGAGCCTGGTGGGCTGCTATCTATGGGGTCGCACAGAGTTGGACATGACTGACTGAGCGAGTTCACTTTCACTTTTCACTTTCTTGCATTGGAGAAGGAAATGGCAACCCACTCCAGTGTTCTTGCCTGGAGAATCCCAGGGACGGGGGAGCCTGGTGGGCTGCCATCTCTGGGGTCGCACAGAGTTGGACACGACTGAAGCGACTTAGCAGCAGCAGCAGCAGCACAAGAAATTAAGGAAGTGAGGGAGGCCAGTTAAGGGAGGCAAAGAAGCAAAGCTAAGAGTCCTACAACGTATATTGAATCACAGAGGTTTCTTTGTTTTTGTTGTGTGTTGATTTGCTTAGAGGAAAGAAAGATTTTGGGGGTCTTTTTTGGTATCCTCAATTAGGCTGATCATTGATCATTTTTGGTTAAGGAAGGCTGTGTGGCATAAACTTCAGGTACCTCCAAGTAAGACATCACCTGCATCTCAAGGGTAGCGCTCTGGGGAACCCCCAGGGAGAGAGAGATGAAATGTTGACAAACGTGAGCTGAGAATCATGGTGAACATAATTTTTGTGAATGATAACCAACCATTTTGGAACTGTACTTATAATACCCATAAGTGTAGCACTGGGTTCAGACACAATAGAGAGAAGATTTCTCAGAAAATTTAGAAAGGTGTGGCATAGCATGACATAATCCCAGTGAAGGTCCTATCTGTCAGAAGGACTGTATACCTGCTCTCTCTGAATACCAGAATCTTACCTCTAATATTCAGGAAAGGCTTATTCATTGTATGTGCTTAGTGGCTCAGTCGTGTCCGACTCTGTGTGACCCCATGGACCGTAGCCCACCAGACAGCTCCTCTGTCTTTGAGGATTCTTTAGGCAATAATACTGGAATACTGGAGTGGGTTTCCATGCCCTTCTTCTATACATTCATTTTATAGTGGTGTATATTTGGAGAGGTCCTTAAGTTAGCATTTTATAAAGGTAACTAGGGTAGATTAAGAGTGGCTGACCCCTCCCTGTGACTGAAGAAATGAGCACAATTTTTTTACACATGTGTTAATACAGTGAAATACAAGATAAATGGTGGGTTCTGAAATGAACCCCTATGGTCTTCTGCACGAAGAACTAAGAATCCTTAACTATTGATGAATAGTCTGGGTGAGAGTGCATTCTCTTTCTGGTCACTTTATGCTCTTATTTTTCTGTGAACTATTTTCTGGAATGTCATCATTTTGTCTCATGGTCCTTAGTATTCTGTCTCCATCTTTGTGCTTGATCTGTCAGCAATTGCCACATAGGAAATAGTTATAAATCTCAGTGGGTTTCAAAAATAAGTATTTATTTCCCACACATCTCAGAGTCATCTGGGGGAGATGAGCAAACTTTTACCATTGTTTTGTTAGGATTTTTCATCCATAAAGATGCCCTCAAAAAGCAAACTTCCCTCTTCACTTGTGAATGGAAATGGCTAAATGATTCTGCAGCTCTCTGTCTCTCTCTTATCTATGTACTTGTGTCTATATTCTTTTCTTTGTAATAAGCAGTAGGTAATAAGCATGGATGACATTTAAAGTAATAGTTTTCCTCTTTCCTCTCCCTTAATTTACTTCCATCAAAATCTGAGTTCAGGTAAGGTATGAATATGAACAGATGTTACATATTAGTTACTCTGTATTACCATTTTAGGTGTCTAGAGTAGTGCCTCTCAGATCTTCAAACTAAATGAAATAAAATCATAAAATCACCTGGAATACTATTAAAATGGAAAGTCTGATTCAGTAGGTTGAGATCTGAGTCTGAATACTTTCTTATAAGCATTTAGGTGATACTGATGCAGTTGGTTCACGGAACACAATTTAAGACACAAGGATGAAATTGCATTTCACAAAAAATTATAAAGAAATCTGGTTCTTCTGCTTGTCAGATTATCACTCATTTCAGTATTATACTTTCAGTATATACTTCAGTATTATACTTTAATGTGTCACAAACAGAAGACTTAAATCCCTGAAAAAGCAATTAAATACTTAATGAGAATGAGTAAACATGTATTGGAGTATGTGCAGAAGCAGTAGTGTATCTATATGTCTCCTCGTTGTCCTCAAATTACAAAATATAGCATTCCTATCTATTGTGTTTGAAGGAGTCTTTCTAGAAAGTATTTCTGGAAAATACTTACTACTCTCTGCCAGGGTAAGATTTTACGAATGAAAAACAGTTGTTCCTACAAAATTTCATTAATTAACATTAGTGACAAAAATTTCTTCTCCTTGGTCATATAAATTGAGAAAATTTTGCATAGTCTGCAAAATCTGCATAATTATCCTTTCTCAGAGGATTTCTCAGTTTGAGGTTCATTATAGTCCTTAGTTGAACATGATGTCTCTAGAGATGTGGCTGCTCTTATTTCTCTTGTGCTTTCTGTGGTTTCTTCACCTTTTGCATATGACTTAATCTCAGGGTAAAGATAAATCAAAGGTGGGTATAAGACTCTTTGGAGCCTTTCAGATGGTATTTAGAAAATCTTCTCAGTGGAACAAAAAGACGTTTAAAGACTTCAAGGTCATGGCCCTAGAAATCTTATCCCTAAAATAACTATAAGTAAGTCTAGAGATAACATAATACTTTAATAGAGGGGTACAATCTGATAGATAGGGAACACATGTATACCTGTGGTGGATTCATTTTGATATTTGGCAAAACTAATACAATTATGTAAAGTTTAAAAATTAAATAAAATTAAAAAAAATTAAAAAAAAAAAAAAGAAAACCCACAAAGACTTATGGGCCCAGACTAAAAGGTACTGAGATAGTTCAAATTACATGGAGGTCTCTGGACTCCCAATTTTCTGTGGAATGAAGCAGATGGAGGAAACTACTTAGTGGCAACCATAGGCCATTTCTTACAGGAAAGAAAGAATATGTTAGAGGGCAAAATCAAGAATATTGGAGAACAATGGACTAGGGTGTACTGCCAAGCAGCAGAACAGGGCCCTAATCCAGTAACATTTTCTGCTTGTGGAAGAGGGTGATCCGGTAATGTGTCCAGGTGGAGTTCAGAAATTCCATGAACCAGTGATTTTCATATGCTTGTTATGCTTCTATTTTAAATGAGCACATCTATTATCATTATCTGCCACTGTCTTACCAAAGTATGCTGTTTGTACATCATATAACTTGCTCTTTGAAGTTTAAGGTCTCTGGATCATAGAAACTCTTACCACAGGGATGAAATGTTAGAATCCTTTATACGTCTAGACTGAGAGGATTAGATTCTAGATTTCAATTCTGATGTACTAATGGGAAATGACTTTTTGAGGTCCTGGAATAGGAGCAAGTATACTTTACACGTAGGAGGAATGTGAATAATTTGTGGCCGTGAAGTACACAGAACAACCAACCATTCAGCTCACAACCAAGAACAATGATGCTACCTAATAAAATAATATATTATTTTTGTAATATCTCACATGTAGAGGTTGTTTATATGCAAGAAGTATAATTACAATAATTTGCATATATCGTGTCTCTGTAACACCAACTAAAGGTAAACTCATGGTTGGCATTTGGGAATTTAAAATTTTAAGAGGGATTAGAGTGTTTTACTCTAGTTTCCTTATTTAACTGATGCTTAGCGTATTTAGGGCTTCCCTCATAGCTCAGTTGGTAAAGAATCCACCTGCAATGCAGGAGACCCTGGTTTGATTCCTGGGTTGGGAAGATCCACTGCAGAAGGGATAGCCTACCCACTCCAGTATTCCTGGGCTTCCCTTCTGGCTCAGCTGTTAAAGAATGTGCCTGCATGTGGGAGACCTGGGTTCAATCCATGGGTTCCCTGAAGAAGGGAAAGGCTACCCACTCCAGTATTCTGACCTGGAGAATTCCATGGACTGTATTGGGTCACAAAGAGTCGGACATGACTTAGCGACTTTCACTTTAGCTTGTTTAAGTGATTGTATGTTAATCTGTGTTTATAACAATGCCAATGTGTTTAATTCTGAGCCCTATACAGTCTATCCAACCATTTTCTCTCTCTCTTCCTCTCTCTCTCCATCCATCTGCCATCTCTCTAAAAGGCTTCTCTGAATAACAGTATCAGCATATATGAAGTTCATTTCAGAAACATGCTCTGCCAAATGCTTACAGCAATTATTTTATGGCAATAACATTTTTAAATTTCAATGAATGTTTCAAATTTGTGAAAGTCTGGGTGGTAAAATGCTTCTTTATATATATGTCAAAAGTTAAGACCATTTTCCCTTGTAAATAAAACAATTTTCAGCAAAAGTGTATAGCATCATCTTTATTTTCCTACTTTGTAGAAGTTTAGTCTCTTCTTAGCCTTTCTGTAAGTGGGAAAATACCATGATAACAGTTTCCTCCTTTAAAATATGAGAGGAACAGGCATTTGTGGGTAAACAGGTGAAAAATATATGGAGAGAGTTTTTGAAAGATGATGTAAATAGAATGAGGGCTGTACAGTGGGAGGCCTGAAGAAAGATCCCAAGAAAGAAAACTGGGATAAGGGGCAAACAGAGAAAGTGATTCTGAGGGAGAGACGTCAGTTCAGTTGCTCAGTCTTGTCCGACTTTTGCGACCCCATAGACTGCAGCACACCAGGCTTCCCAGTCCATCACCAACTCCCAAAGCTTGCTCAAACTCATTCCATTGAGTGGGTGATGCCATCCAACCATCTCATCCCCTGTCGTGCCCTTCTCCCACCTCCAATCTTTCTCAGCATCAAGGTCTTTTTCAATGAGTAAGCTCTTTGCATCAGGTGGCTTAAGTATTGGAGTTTCAGCTTCAGCATCAGTCCTTCCAATGAATATTCAGGACTGATTTCCTTTAGGATTGACTGGCTGGACTCTCAAGAGTCTTGTCCAACACACAGTTCAAAAGCGTCAGTTCTTTGGCACTCAGCTTTCTTTATAGTCCAATTCTCACATCCATACATGACTACTGGAAAAACCATAGCCTTGACTAGACAGACTTTTGTTGACAAAGTAATGTCTCTGCTTTTTAATATGTTGTCTAAATTGGTCATAGCTTTTCTTCCAAGAGCAAGTGTCTTTTAACTTCATAGCTGTGGTCACCATTGCAGTCATTTTGGAGCCCCCTCAAAAATAAAGTCTCTCATTGTTTCCATTGTTTCTCCATCTATTTGCCATGATGTGATGGGACTGGTTGCCATGATCTTAGTTATCTGAATGTTGACTTTTAAGCCAACTTTTTCACTCTCCTCATTCACTTTCATCAAAAGTCTCTTTAGTTGTTCTTCACTTTCTGCCATAAGGGTGGTGTCATCTGCGAATCTGAAGTTATTGATATTTCTCCTGGCAATTTTGATTCCAGCTTGTGCTTCATCTAGCCCAGCATTTCACATTATATACTGTACATATAAGTCAAATAAGCAGGGTGACAATATACAACCTTGACGTACTCCTTTGGAATCAGACTGCTGTTCCATGTCCAGTTCTAACTGTTGCTTCTTGACTTGCATACATGTTTCTCAGGAGGCAGGTAAAGTGGTCTGGTATTCCCCTCTCTTTAAGAATTTGCCACATCTGTTGTGATCCACAGAGTCAAAGGCTTTGGCGTAGTCAATAAAGCAGAAGTAGATGATTTTCTGGAACTGTCTTACTTTTTTGATGATCCAATATATGTTGGCAATTTGACCTCTGGTTTCTTTGCCTTTTCTAAACCCAGTTTGAACATCTGGAATTTCATGGTTTATGTACTGTTGAAGCCTTGCTTGGAGAATTATGAGCATTACTTTACTAGCGTGTGAGATGAGTGCAATTGTGTGGTAGTTTGAGCAGTCCTTGGCATTGCCTTTCTTTGGGATTGGAATGAAAACTGACATTTTCCAGTCCTGTGGCCACTACTGAATTTTCCAAATTTGCTGGCATATTGAGTACAGCACTTTCATAGCAACATCTTTTAGTACTTAAAATAGCTCAACTGGAATTCCATCACTTCCACTAGCTTTGTTTGTAGTGATGCTTTCTAAGGCCCACTTGACTTCACATTCCAGAATGTCTGGCTCTAGGTGAGTGATCACACCATCGTGGTTATCTGGGTCATTTAGAGCTTTTTTGTACAGTTCTTCTGTGTTTCTTGCCACCTCTTCTTAATATCTTCTGCTTCTGTTAGGTCCATACCATTTCTGTCCTTTATTGAGCCCATCTTTGCATGAAATATTCCCTCAGTATCACTGATTTTCTTGAAGAGATCCCTAGTCCTTCCTATTCAATTGTTTTCCTCTATTTCTTTGCATTGATCATTGAGGCTTTCTTATCTCTCCATGCTATTCTTTGGAACTCTGCATTCAAATGGGTATGTCTTTCCTTCTCTCCTTCTGCCTTTAGCTGCTCTTCTTTTCTCAGATTTTTGTAAGGCCTCCTCAGACAACCAGTTTGCCTTTCTTTTTTGGGGGATGGTCTTCTTCACTGCCTCTTGTACAGTGTCACAAACCTCCATCCATAATTCTTCAGGCACTCTGTCTACCAGATCTAATCCCTTGAATCTATTTGTCATGTCCACTGTATCTACCTGTCTTGAACCAAAGACGTTATATAATTTGGGAAGAAATTTGATGCAGAGTGTAATTACTTCTGCATGTTTTTATGTTATTTGGTCATTATAACTGGAACATTGATGAGAGAAAACTTAAATTAATGTTATAAACATAGTTCAGATTATTTCTGTGTCTTCTGAAAACTGCTGAAATTGTTTAGATATTGGTAGTTTCTATTCATAATATAAAAAAAATAATTCAGTTTCAGAAATATACAGATCCTAGGTACTGATGTAAATTACACCCTTTAAAATTTTGACTAAACAGAAATGATTAGCTAATTTACACATATAAGAGCCATTAAGAATAATGTAAAAATACTTCTTTTAAAGGCTGAAATAATTAAATATTATTGTTTTAAGATGCTGATTTGCTTGACCTAGGAGAGACAGATTCATTCTACACATCAGCACTTGGGTGAATACTATGTAACTGTGCTGTGGTTGGGACTCAAGGTGCTGGTTTATTGTGGAAAGTGAAAGTGTTAGCTCAGTCATGTCCAGCTCTCTGTGAGCCCATGGACTGTAGCTCACCAGTCTCCTCTATCCATGGAGTTCTCCAGGCAAGAATATGGGAGCGGATTGCCCTTTCCTTCTCCAGGGGATCTTCCCAACCCAGGGATCGAACTCAGGTCTCCCTCATTGCAGGCAGATTCTTTACCATCTGAGTCACCAGTGGCTACTAATGAAAAGTTCAAGGTGGGTCTTAAAATTAACAGGCTGGCCACATTCTTTTAGAGCCATGTTTCAAGAGGCTGAAAATTTTCTGCTGCTTAAAGATTATTCAAAGGAAGTGAACATTAAACATTACTGGGTTTTTACTCCCATGTTATCTCATTAATATGTTATTTTAATAAGGATTAGATGTTGATTAGCTGTAATGACAGCTAATGATTGTATATACTAAATTAGGCAGATGTTAAGGAATTTATTCTAAAAAATACTTTCCATTATAAATCTCAGGAGAAGCTAGTGAGAGAAAGTCAGAGCCTTCTGTGTTCACCATGATAATGAGTTAATCGTGACCTGGAAAGGCAAAATGATATCTATTGCATATGATTGGCTCACACACAGGGTGGGAATAACAGGTGCTCTGAGTGCTTTAAAATTCTAATGAAAAATATTTTTAGAAGCACTGACAAACTTGAGATGAAAGTTTTCAGAGTGGAACAAAGCAGCCTTTGGTTGCCATCATATATTTGTTTTAGAACTAGAAGTGCCTTCATAGATGTATTAGTCCAATCCCACCCAGTGAAATTTCCAATTGATCTGAAGTCACATAGAGCGTGTTCAAACTAGATACCAAGTCTGTGTTTTTCTTTTCCAAATGGTCCATTTGCTTGTGCAAATTCCTCAGATATTTAATTCAACATTTTCCATTTTGTACCACTTTATGTATTGAGCATTTATGTGAAAGCACAGTAGTGAGTACTGAACCCTGATCCACGTAAAGAAATTCCTTTGCCACTTTAAAAGTATTCTGAAGACTGAAGTGGAAAACAAAATGGATAAATGGATGGTTAACCATCCAGTGCAGGATCAATATTAATATCTTTGAATTTGAAGGCAGCAACACATATGGTATATGATAATCCCTGTATGGTGTGTCAACTATTGTGAGAAAACTCCAGATCTCCATTGTTTAACCAGTTAAGGCTCAATACTCACTCAGGTCCCATTCTCTGCGGGGTTGGGTGAGTAGTCTTCCTCACAATGTCTTGCAGGCCCAGGTATCCTCAGTACAGAAGCTTTCCTATCTACCAGGGTTCAGCATCCTCCACTGGATTAAACGTTGATTGCTCACAATGGCTAGTGAATTTGAGAGTCACAGAAAAGAGTTTAAGGGTCAGGGTGTGTTAGTAAAATACCTCACTTTCACATTCCACTGACTAGTAATTGATCACATGGTCCCACTGAGCTATTGCGTTGGGCAAAAAGTTCACCTGGGTTTTTCCATACCATCTTACAGAAAAACCCAAATGAAATTTTGACGAACCCAGTACAAAGCAGGATGGGAAAAACAGAACTTTCATCTGATGAGGAAGAAAGTTAGATGGGAGTTTGTCCCTGCCAAATCCCTTTGTCCACTTTTAAAAAATTATCTAGTTCCCAGGTTTCCCATGTTTCTAGACTCTATTAACCCTCTATTGTTGTTTAGTCGCTAAGTCGTTTCCAACTCTTTGTGATCCCATGGGCTGTAGCCCACCAGACTCTTCTGTCCATGGGATTTCCCAGGCAAGAATACTGGAGTGGTTTGGCATTTCCTTCGCCAGGGGATCTTCCTGACCAAGGATCAAACCTGAATCTCCTGCATTGGCAGGCAGGTTCTTCTTTAATGCTGAGCCACCAGGGAAGCCCTTAATACTCTATTACTGTTCATGAAATTTTGAATAGTTCAACAGGGAATGTGGGTCATCCTCTAGATAGTAAAGACTATCTATTAATTTTGGGGGCATAGATTGTATGTGTGTATGTGTGTGTGTGTGTGTGTGTGTGTGTGTGTGTGTGTAGAAAGAGGAGTTGCTCAGAAGTCACAGCCCTTTAGCTCTAATTCAGCTGTACCACCTCTTGGCTGTATGATTTTGTGCTCTCATATCACCCCAAGCGGAGATAATAACACCAGGTCTATCAACCAGATGACCTGATAATTTTTTTTCACTTTTAATTGACTTTATAAGACTAGTTTTCAGCTCACAAAAAGAGTGAAAGAGAGCAAAATGAGTTTTTCTACATCCTCTGACACTCACTCTGCACATGCCCATGTGTACACAACACACACACACACACACTCCATCACTATCAACATCTGCCACCAGATGATACATTTGTTATAATCGATGAATGTACACTGACACACAATCACCTAAAATCCATAGATTACATTAGAGTTCACTCTTGGTATTTTTCAGTCTATGAGTTTTAATTAATGTTGTATGACATCTATCCATAATTGGAGAATGATACAGAATAGTTTCACTGCCCTAAAGATCCTCTGTAGTCTGCATATTCATACCTACCTCATCCCTAACTCCTCATCTTCTTTCTTAAGCTGTTCATAGTTTTCTTTTCCAAAATGTTGTATAGTGTATTTATACAATATGTAGCCTTTTCATGTTGACTTCTTTCATTTTGTAAAATGCTTTCAATTTCCTTGGTATCTTTTCATGGTTTGATAGCTCATTTCTTTTCAGTGCTGAATAATATTCCATCCACCACTATTGATTCATTTATCTACTGAGGACATCTTGACCACTTACAAGTTTTGGCAATTATGAATAAATGTGCTATCAATATCCATGTGCAGGCTTTTGTACAGACAAGATTTTAGCTGTCTTCAGGTAATACTGAGGAGTGTGACTGCTAGATTGTATAGCAAGATTATAATTAGTTTTGTAAGACTCCGCCAAACTGTCTTCCAAGGGGATTGTATCACTTTGCATTCCCACCAGTAATGGGTGGGAGTTGAAGTTTTTTAAGCAGTGATATTTTTTCTGACCTCACTAGCAATTTTCTTCCCTTCTATTCCATTGTGTTCCTGCCTCAGATCTCTTTCACTTGAGTGCCCTGCTGCCTGGAAGATTATGTTCCCTAGTTCTTTACACAGTTAGGTTCTTCTCAAATTTAGGTGTTAGCTCACACTCTTTTCCAAGAGTCTTTTCCCGACCAGTCTTTCTGAGATACCACCTTCCATGTTCCTTTTACTCTCTGTGATGTCACCCTGTATATTTTCTTTGAAACATTTATCAAAGCATTAAAATAAAGTCTGCTAGAATGCAAGTTCTCTAATAAGGAGATAGATATATAGACACTGAATATATAATTTTTAAGTGAATTCATTGAAGGAATACAAACCCATAGCCAGAAGTGTATGTTACTGAAAAGATTTGTTTGATCGTGTGCAAATTTTGTCCCTCCTCTGGACATTCTCAATTATCAGGTGACGTACAGAGTCCTTCTAAATATAACGTGGTCCTTCTGCTCTTTGTAATTCCTCGGGGATCACCTTGAGCAGGTAGGGCCTTTTCTTGTATGGTTTATATAAGAATCATGGGCATAGGTAGTAGCCTACTGAGGAGCCTCTTCAATGAATCTCTTATTAACTGTATTATCTGGGTTTTACTCAAGCTTCTCATGAACAGTGGACAAACCAAGAGCTTTTATGTATGCTGATGGCTAATTTTGTTGATGTTTGGCAGAAACCAACAAAATTCTGTAAAAAGTTATCCCTCAATTTAAAAATAAACAAATTTAAAATTAAAAACAAAAGAAATATGAGGCAAAATTCTGAAGGGAAAAATTCTTTTCCTTTATGATTTATTACAGAATTGAATATAGTCCCCTGTGCCATACAATAGGACCTTGTTCTTTATCCATTCTATATATAATCATTTAGCAACTAAGAGGTTTTTCTTGAAAGAAGGTCAGCATAACTAGGTGGTATTATGTCTACATCCTATGCTGCTTTGACTTTGACCAATTAGGGTTCACAATTACTCTTTGAAGGATTTGCCCACAAGTGCTACATCCCTGGTGTGTATCATCTACTTTACAAATTAAAACACAACTTACATCTAGATAGACAAGTTTAAGGCAGTTCAGCTTAAGAAAACCTTAAAAAAAGGTGTTTTTTTAAAATGCATACTTTGTTCTAAAGAAAAGCATGATGAAGGCTTTTCAGAGGGCAAAGTACTGTGAAAAAGCATTTGAAGATATTCATGGCATCAGAGAAAAATAGATATCATTTTCTTCTTTTAAGATGTAAATATTTGAGAATAAAGCATTAGAATGAATGCTCAATATGATGTAATTAGAAAGCCTAGTATCCTTAGTGTCAGCTAAATCTGAGCCTCTGGTTTCCTGTCCTTGAATTCTAAGTGTGCAAGGCTGAGGATAAAGGAATTCCTTCCATTTTCAGAGAGATAATACCTAACATTCACCAAGTAACTGTACTAATGTCATTTCATGTAATTAATCAGATAGGCTTATAATTTAGATAACATTGGACCTAATTTTATAACTAAATAGAATGAAATATGTTGAAGTAGCATACCTATTAAATGAGATCTAGTACTTAAGCATAGATCTCTCTGACCTCAGAGCCTTGGATAGATTCTTCCATTCAATTACTAGCTGTACATTTCTTCTATAGATATATTATCTTATGAAAGGTGAGGTGAATTTATTTCCCTTATTTTGTACTTGTGGCTTCTGAAGCTCAGAAGTGATGTAAAAACTCTAAGGTCACACTTAAACATAAGTTAATTCGAGTTGATTAAACTTTATGTCTTTTTAAAAACTTATTTTGTACTAGGGTATAGCCAATTAGGATTCCCTGGTGGCTCAGATGCTCATCTCACATGTTAGCAAAGTAATGCTCAAAATTCTCCAAGCCAGGCTTCAACAGTACGTGAAGCTTGAACTTCCAGATGTTCAAGCTGGATTTAGAAAAGGCAGAGGAACCAGAGATCAAACTGCCAACATCTGTTGGATTATCAAGAAAGCAAGAGAGTTCCAGAAAAACATCTACTTCTGCTTTATTGACTATGCCAAAGTCTTTGACTGTGTGGATCACAACAAACTATGGAAAATTCTTGCAGAGATAGGAATACCAGACCACCTGACCTGCCTCCTGAGAAACCTGTATGCATGTCAGGAAGCAACAGTTAGAACTGGACATGGTACAGCAGACTGGTTCCAAATCAGGAAGGAATACGTCAAGGCTGTATATTGTCATACTGTTTATTTAACTTATATGCAGAGTACATCATGAGAAATGCCAGGCTGGATGAAGCACAAGCTGGAATCAAGACACCAGGAGAAATATCAATAATCTCGGATATGCAGAAGACACCACTCTTATGGCAAAAAGCAAAGAAGAACTAAAGAGCCTCTTGATGAAAGTGAAAGAGGAGAGTGAAAAAGTTGGCTTAAAACTCAACATTCAGAAAACTAAGATCATGGCATCCGGTCCCATCACTTCATGGGAAATAGATGGGGAAACAATGGAAACAGTGACAGACTTTATGTTTTGGGCTCCAAAGTCACTGCAGATGGTGACTGCAGCCATGAAATTAAGATGCTTACTCCTTGGAAGAAAAACTATGACCAACCTAGACAGCATATTAAAAAACAGAGACATTACTTTTCCAACAAAGGTCTGTCTAGTGAAAGCTATGGTTTTTCCAGTGGTCACATATGGATGTGAGAGTTGGAGTATAAGGAAAGCTGAGTACCGAAGAACTGATGCTTTTGAACTGTGATGTTAGAGAAGACTCTTGAGAGTCCTTTGGACTGCAAGGAGATCTAACCAGTCCATCCTAAAGGAGGTCAGTCCTGAATATTCATTTGAAGGACTGATGCTGAAGCTGAAACTCCAATACTTTGGCCACCTGATGCGAAGAACTGAGTCATTTGAAAAGACCCCGATGCTGGGAAAGATTGAAGGTGAGAGGAGAAGGGGACGACAGAGGATGAGATGGTTGGATGGCATGACTGACTCGATGAACATGAGTTTGAGTAAGCTCCAGGAGTTGGTGATGGACAGGGAGGCCTGGTGTGTTGCAGTCCATGGGGTCACAAAGAGTTGGACATGACTGAGTGACTGAATGGACTGAACTGGTAGCTCAGATGGTGAGGAATTAGCCTGCAATGCAGGCAACCTGGGTTTGAGCCCTGGTTGGGAAGATCGCCTGGACAAGAGAATGGCTACCCATTTCACTATTCTTGCCTGGAGAATTCCATGGACAGAAAGCCTGATGGGTCACAAAGAGTCAGACATAGCTGAGCAACTAACACTAGTAACTATAGTCAATTGACAATGTTGTGATAGTTTGAGGTGGACAGCAAAGGGCTCACCCATACCTATACATGTATCCATTCTTCCCCAAACTCGCCCCCACCATTCAGGCTGCCATATAACATTGCACAGAGTTCCCTGTGCTACACAGTAGGTTACCCATTTTTAATATAGCAGTGTGTACATATCCATCCCAAAGTCCCTAAAACTCAGGCCTTTGTTTCCATATTTCAGAATGTTTCACTGTAGGTTTGTACCAGATAAGATTCAAAAGGGAATGTTATCTTATCAATTCTATTCATACATCTGTGTAGACCAGGATCAAGTCTTTAGTTTTTATAGTATTTTGTTCATACTATTCTAAAATAGTTGTTTCAAATATTTTTTCCATAATAATTAAGAAAAATGAGTTTCACATTAAGAAAAACATTTTTTTGTCTTCAGATTCTATTTCAGTAGTTGTGGATTAGGACCCATAAATCTGCATATTTAACAAGCAGGTGCTTCTGAAATAAGAGGTCTGCAGATGAAATTCTGGGAAGCACTATTTTTTATGCTCACTATATTATAATTTATGGATTTCATTACAAAATTTCCATTAACTTTAGTTTCTCACTCACTCAGTGAGTCAATTCTTATTCAAAGTCTCACAGAATCATGCTGGATAATGACATTGATAAAATATGTCCTTTACATTTATTGATAATGTTACAAGTTATACTAAATCTTGCTTTATTTTCAACCATTGAATAACTTCCTTCCCAAAGGGAGGGACTACAGGAGCAGAGCCTTGTGAATTGTGTTGACTCCTGACAATTTAAGTCACTTTTTCAATATTTGGTTTCTCAGGTAGCTTATATCAAACTCATTCCAGATTTGTCTATTTGGTCAAAGGCTTCATCTCCATACAACTGTGCTCCTTATATGTTTCCATTTTTGTAGCCTATTCTTTGACACAGTTGTCCATATAACAGGGCTGTTCGAGTCTGATATGTCTACTTAATTCAAAAAATAACTCAAAAAAAGATATTTAAAAAGAGTACAGAATACTTGTCTTTTGTTTCTTCTTGACCGAAAACTCTAATGACTTTTTTTGGCTTCAGTAGTTTAATTCGGAAACTGAAACGCTATTAAAATAAATGGACAAGTCACAACAGACTTCAAGTTGACTATTGGTTATAACACCTCCAAGGCCATAATTAGGATATCAAGAATTCTAGTACTTGTTCCATTATATATTCATTAAATGGATATTTCTGTAATACTAACAATGTTAAGAACTAAAGTAGACATACAAGAATGAATGGTTCCTTTTTTCATAACATTTATAAGCTAATGAAGAGATTGATATTAAACAAGTAATTATAAAAGGTGAAGAGAATATTTGACACTACAGAATAACTGATACAACATGCACCCCACTGCATAGTCCCAAACATTCTTTCAGATGAAGGGATAGGGGAGCTGATGACTGAAGAACTAGGGAGAACTTATCTAGGCAGAGAGTATGACTTGGCCTGCAAAACAACTCTGACAGAGGCTGAGAGGAGAAAGGGTCTACTGTAATTGAAAGAATGGAAGCATTTCTATTTGGTTGAAAGAACTTGAGCAATAAGAGGGAGCACTGAATGGAATAGTATCTGATCAAGAAAGGCCATGGTAGGGGGCTTGCATTTCTTTTTTTTTTTTTCTTTGTTTTTTTTTTGTTGTTGTTGTTGTTGCCTTATTTATTATTTTTAAACTTTACAATATTGTATTGGTTTTGCCATATATCAACATGAATCTGCCACAGGTATACATATGTTCCCCATCCTGAACCCTCCTCCCTCCCCATACCATCCCTCTGGGTCGTCCCAGTGCACCAGCCCCAAGCATCCAGTATTGTGCATCGAACCTGGACTGGCGACTCATTTCATATATGATATTATACATGTTTCAATGCCATTCTTCCAAATCATCCCACCCTCTCCCTCTCCCACTGAGTCCAAAAGACTGTTCTATACATCAATGTCTCTTTTGCTGTCTCGTATACAGGGTTATTGTTACCATCTTTCTAAATTTCATCTGAGGGACAAGAAGCAACAATTTTTTAAACAGGGCTGTCAACATATACAGGTTAACATCCTGGAGAAATCATTTTCAGTGTTCTTTGGAGATGCAATCTGATCAGATTAACAGTGGAGTAGGAGACCATTTACCAGGCTGTGGCAATCGCCCAGGGCAGGTTTGGTGGCTGCCTGACCTTGGATATGGCCATGGAGACTGGGGAGGAGTGGGAGGAGTTGGGACTTACTGGGGGAGTGGAATCTGTAGGATGTGGTGTTTGAATGAGTGTTGAGGTGAGGAAGACGGAGTTGCAGATTACATGCTGGGCTTCTGGTTCTTTAAGGGAAGTACTAACTTGTGCTTATTCTTGCTATTTCAGAAAGACAAGCAAAGTTAAGTCACTCATTCTTCCTGTTTCTCTATCTTCTACTTTAGAGGGCAAGCAAAGCTTTGAATCTTGTCAATCACTTCACAAAATCTTCTTTTGAAAAGAGTAGAAGTGTCAGGGGAGGAGTTCTCAAACCTGGACAATAGGCCTAAGTTTCCTGAGCCTGAAAATAGCTCTCTTTTCATGGTGGAAAGGGGTAGGTGTTGAATGGATGAAAGTATTCCATTTCCTGTCCCACAGGAACTTAGATGGTGAGGGTTACAGATAAGTTGGTAGTCTCTGAAAGATATCCAGGCTAAATCCAGTACACAGTAATAAAAATCATTGGAATAGACTCCAAAACTTTCATAAGGGATATATTGTAAACCATTTTTTTCCCAGGCAGACATTATATAAGTCTCTTGATGCCTCTGAGATTCCAGGGTGGAGGAAGAATCTAAAACAATAGCTGCAATGAAACATTTTGCCACCTAATCGTGCCTAAAACCAGATTTTTCAGAGGACTTAAAAAGTATAGTCTTGAGGTTTAAAAAGAAGTTAGAGAGGACATTAAACAGTTTGGACTCTGGTTATATTGAAAGGCTAGATATAAAGGCTGTTAGTGCCCACTAGGTACCAGCTCAAGGCTCTGTGCAGTGATTCGACTCTGCGAGCTTCATTCTCTCCATTTGGCAAATAAGCCAAGTGAGGCTCAAAGGTGTTGGATGACTTTGTGCATGGCCACATGCTGGCCGTGGGAGAATACATTTAATGCCAAGTCACTGCGTAATGGCTTTTGAAATGCTTCTCAAAACTAGTGGGGCCTAAACATTAACACCTCTTGACCCAGGGAACAAACCTCCACACAGCAACCGCTCCTCCTTTTAACTTCGGTGCTATGGAGCACTGGTCCAAACTGCCCAGTTAATAACCATAACTCTCTGTTGTAATTATCCACACAGTTGGGTGCCTCTAGATAGCCTGTCTCTTATTTTTAAGCCGAAGATTTATCTTCTGTGATATTAAACACAGTTTGCTGGTTAAAGGTAATTCAGTTTCCCTCACAAAAAGCTGCCTTTTATTGTTCAATAAATATTGTGCTTGATTTTCTCCTTTCACATTGGAGAACACATGTTTCCCCAGGCATTCAAAAGTCAAATGTGTGTTACTTTCTCTGCTGTGTTGGTGACTTTATAGACTGTAAGGAGTATGGCTGCTTCTCTAAAGGGCTGGGTTTATACCTATTGGACAGATATTATACCTAATGGACAAATATTTTTATAAGGCCTAGTTCTGTTAGTATAAACAGTGTGATTTAAAAATATAATACAAAATTCATAGGACCATGTGGAATATTGTGATTTATCAATGAAAAGTGAACGTGAATATGTAGAGAAGAAGTACTCATATATATTTTTTATTTTCTGTTGAGTGCATTTGAGGATTCTTCACAGTTCCAGCATCCCTTCCTATTCGGGTCCAGTCTTTCTGTTTTTTATTGTCAAATGTGTCATCCCTGGCTAATTTCATCTCTTACCATAAGAAAATGGTGGCAACGCTGTAATTACTCAAAATATCATGGCTTTTCAGGACTTATTTTCTTAAAATAATGTAGATTTATTTTGCATTCAGTTCCCTAATTCCTTAAAAAAAAAAAAATTGTCTGCACCATGTCTTAGTTTTGACATGCAGGATCTTTCAGTTGCAGAATCCTTAGTCGTGGCGTGTGAACACGTAGCTGCACCACGTGGGATCTAGTTCCCTGTCCAGGGACTGAACTCAGGCCCCGTGCATTGGGAACCTGGAGTCTTAGGCACTGAACCACCAGGATGCATCTGTGTGAAGTCACTCAGTCGTGTCCAACTCTTTGTGACCCTATGGGCCGTAGCCTGCCAGGCTCTTCTGTCCGTGGGATTCTCCAGGCAATAATACTGGAGTGGGTTGCCATTTCCACCTCCAGGGGATCTTCCCAACCCAGGGACCGAACCTGCACTTCTCAAGTCTCATGCACTGGCAGACTGATTCTTTACCATGAGCGCCACGTGGGACTACCAGGAAAATCCCCCTAATTCCTCTTATTTGTTGGTTATACCATTATTCACTATGCTGCATCATCCACCGCATTCATTACTCATTGTGCTGTCTGTGAATACTGGCCTAGAGATTCTTAAAAATTGCTTCTTTGCTTCACTGATGGTGAGCACAAGTGCAAGTCTTACCCAGAGTATACAGTGCCTGTGAATCATAATTAGTTTTCTGATCACATTAAGCATATTATTTGGTACTTTATAGTATAAATGTAGAGAAAATTCTTCCAATTGTGTCTCCAGTTGAACTCTTATTTTACTGGATTCTTATATAGATTTTGTTCTGATAGCTCAGTTGGTAAAGAATCTAGCTGCACTGCAATCAAACCAGAGACCCTGGTTCAACTCCTGAGTCAGGAAGATCCGCCGGAGAAGGGATAGGCTGCCCACTCCAGTATTCTTGGGCTTCCCTTGTGGCTCAGATGGTAAAGAATCCTCCTGCAATGCAGGAGATCTGGGTTTGATCCCTGGGTTGCAAAGACCCCCTGGAGAAGGGAAAGGCTACCCACTCCAGTATTCTGGGCTGGAGAATTCAAAGGACTCTATAGTCCATGGGGTCCCAAAGAGTTGGACATGACTGAGCAATTTTCACTTTCATTCACTCTCTCGTTCAGTGTTAACTATAATGCTACTTTCTGCATACTAATACCAGTGGGGCAGATAGGCAAGAGTCTGCAGGAGGACAAGAAAAGTGGTCCTAATTGAGCAAGAAATATCTGCCACTCCCTCATTTGACAAAGCGTAAGACCAAATTGGGAGAGCAGCTCCCCACAGAATAAATTAGAAGGAAGAGAGAATGTTAATCAGAAGAGCCAATTGACTCTGCTGAGAAGATAGGTGGAGTTATCTTCAGGAACCTGATAGACACATGGCCTGGAGCCTACTGAGGAAGCATGGAGACCACTTGGGTGCCGATGGCAGGGCATGCGCAAGGTGAAAGGAATCCTGGACGCCATGCCTGCCACTGCTGGTTGCTAAAGACCAGGGGCACTACTGCAGTCAGAATTCAGACCACTGAGAAAGAGAGAGTCCTACACAACACAGGGGGCTTGGTCAAGTCCAAGGGCCACATATGGACCATGAGATGGGACCTGGGAATCTGCATGCTGAATAAGCAGGTGTTTCTGAAATATAGGGTCTTTAGACCACACTTTAGGAAGTACTGTCTTTTAGCACTTACTGGTTTAGAATTTATTCATTTCCTTTCTGTATTTTCCATTTGCCTGAACTTCTCACCAAATTAGTGTCAGACAATGAGACAGATAAAACGTGTTCTCCATTACCATTTTTCTAAATTCCATATATATGCGTTAGTATACTGTATTGGTCAGAGAAGGCAATGGCACCCCACTCCAGTACTCTTGCCTGGAAAATCCCATGGATGGAGGAGCCTGGTAGGCTACAGTCCATGGGGTCGCTAGGAGTCGGACACGGCTGAGTGACTTCACTTTCACTTTTCACTTTTATGCATTGGAGAAGGAAATGGCAAACCACTCCAGTATTCTTGCCTGGAGAATCCCAGGGACAGAGGAGCCTAGTGGGCTGCTGTCTATGGGGTCGCACAGAGTCGGACACGACTGAAGTGACTTAGCAGCAGCAGCATACTGTATTGGTGTTTTTCTTTCTGGCTTACTTCACTCTGTATAATAGGCTCCAGTTTCATCCACCTCATTAGAACTGATTCAAATGTATTCTTTTTAATGGCTGAGTAATACTCCATTGTGTATATGTACCACAGCTTTCTTATCCATTCCTCTGCTGATGGACATCTAGGTTGCTTCCATATCCTGGCTCTTATAAACAGTGCTGCGATGAACACTGGGGTACACGTGTCTCTTTCCCTTCTGGTTTCCTCGGTGTGTATGCCCAGCAGTGGGATTGCTGGGTCATAAGGCAGTTCTATTTCCAGTTTTTTAAGGAATCTCCACACTGTTCTCCATAGTGGCTGTACTAGTTTGCATTCCCACCAACGGTGTAAGAGGGTTCCCTTTTGTCTACATCCTCTCCAGCATTTATTGCTTATAGACTTTTGGATCACAGCCATTCTGACTGGCGTGAAATGGTACCTCATTGTGGTTTTGATTTGCATTTCTCCCATGTAAGCGAGACAGCAAAAGAGACACAGATGTATAGAACAGTCTTTTGGACTCTGTGGGAGAGGGAGAAGGTGGGATGATTTGGGAGAATGGCATTGAAACATGTATAATATCATATAAGAAATGAATCACCAGTCCAGGTTCAATGCAGGATACAGGAAGCTTGGGGCTGGTGCACTGAGCTGACCCAGAGGGATGGTATGGGGAGGGAGGAGGGAGTGGGGCTCAGGATGGGGAACACGTGTACACCTGTGGCAGATTCATGTTGATGTATGGCAAAACCAATACAATATTGTAAAATAATTAGCCTCCAATTAAAATAAATAAATTTATATTAAAAAAAACATGTTCTCTCACATTTATAGAAAATATTACAATGACTAAGAAATCTGGACTCATTTTCCACTGTGGAGTCGTTTCCTTCAGCTATGTCGCAAGGAAAGAGATTGCTGGATCAAAAGGCTTGGGCATTATATTGAATCTCTTTTTCATTTTTTGACTTTTCAAAACTGGTTGACCCTATGCTTAAAGGTGGACATAGAAAGTCAGAGGAAAAACCTTGGGATCAAGTGGTCCCAGGCTCATGCTGTTCTACCCTGATGGCACTGCCAGCCCCAACTGGTCTTATAGCCAAAAGTAGGATCTAGAGAATTTCAAGGAATGTACCCAAATTGTGAGACCAAAATGGCAATATTGTCCGGGGTATTGAAATTTTTTCCAGCCCTCAAAATAATCTACTTTGTAAAATTAGGTAAAGTGTCTTACCTCTCTGAACTATAGATTTCAACACAGGTAAGGAAAGGAAAAAAAAAATCTTTGACAGTTGTTGAGAAAGGTAAAATGAAATTATAGATGGGAAATAATCCTTCCTATGTATTCAAAATGTTATTTTCGTATTACCTAAAAAGTCAAATTCCTATTTTACTTTCTGAGAATCTTTTTCAGTTTTTTTAATGGAGGAAAAATGATGTCAAGGAAAACTTTGAAGATGAATTTTTGTGCCTCTGGCTTCCTGCTTTTCATTCCCTTTTCTTTTTGGTTCTCTGCGTTTTATGTTCTGTTCACTTTTCTCCTCAAAATGTGTTCCTTGGGAAGATCCCGAATAATTCATTCACATACTACTGTGCAGATGTGTCACTATATTTGCATCCACAAGTAACAGATTTGTTACGTGGAGTAAGTGTTTGCTGAGTTCTTCTTTACCAGGTATTGTGGTAGACCCTGGATGTAAAGTGAGAACAGGGCCGGCTTCATGTTCCTCGTGATGTGACCCATCACACAGGGTTCTGTCCTCAAGGGATGCCATGCTTATTTCAGTGCTGAATGCTTGAGATCCTTAATACATTTTGAATAAGGGACTACATTTTCATTTTGCACTTGATGCCACAAATTATGATGTGAATTCTGAGTGTTGAATGCCCAAAGAAACATACTTCTTGCCCTCAAGAAACTTATAAAATACACATATATTTAAGATTATAGATCACCAAGAAACAGCCAATATACATATAAAGTTCTAAAAAGGAAGGAATATTATTTTGAATATAGTAAGAGGGCAAAATTAATTAAGACCAAGGGAATTAAGAAGGTCTCTCTCAGCATGTAGGCTGACACTTCAAGAATGAATTAGAGTCAGCTATATTAGCAGCTAAAGAAAAAGAGAGAGAGAAAGTAAGAAAAAACAACAAATCAACATGTTTACAAGCCTGAGGCTGATAAGAGCTTGACACTTCAGGAAACAAATTAATCTGAGATGAGTTTGGAGGAGGAAGTAGTGGGTAGATCACACAGAGATTTGTAGTCCAAAGCACAGATTTAATGGTTTTATGCCAAGAAGAGAAACAAGAGAACGGTATATGTGTGTGTGTGCACTTATGCATATGTATGCGTGCACACACTGTTGTGAAGTCAGTGCTATGATTCTCAGTGACTCCCTAATGCTATCCTGAGTATGGACATGGCTGGATCAGAAGGACCAGTAGAAAGCTGTTGACGTTCTCTGTAAAAGAGGATTCAGAAAAGCAGCAGAGTTGTTTGTGAAGACAGCATGAGATTTCTGCTTTAAAATCAAGCATTTGACAATTTTCAGGATTTACTCCTAAACATATGTGTGTTTTAGTTTATTCCTAGGAATCTTAAACACATCTCTTGTTCTTGATATATGTATCGCCTCACTGGGAAGAGTGATGTTACAACTCTTTCATTTTTAATGCATCCACTAGAATAATGCACTGGTCTAGTCTTTATTTTCCCCAATTCTCATAGAATACAGAAAGGAAAAAGATAGTTGTGATAGCTAATTTGTGAGCTTTACCAGGTTAAGGGATGCATATATATTTGGTAAAAAATATTTCTGGGTGTGTCTTTGAAGGTTTTCTTTAGAAAGAGATTCAGCACTTGATTCAGTACACTGAGTAAAGAGATCCTCCTCAACAATGTGGGCAGGGATCATGTAATCTGTTGAAGTGCCAGGTAGAACAAAGGCAAAGAAAGGGCAAATTTCCCCTCTCCATCTTCTTGAACTGGGCCATCTTTTCCCGCCCTTGGACATTGGAGCTCCTGGTTTTCAGGCCTTGGCCCCAGATTGTGAGTTACACCATTGTCTCCCCTGGTTCTTAGGCTTTCTGACACATACTAAATTACATTACCAACTTACCTGGTTCTCCAGCTTGCAGAGCGCAAATTGTGGAACTGCTCATTCTCCATTAGTGAGTGAGCAAATTCCTATAATAAATTTCCACACATATCACCTATTGATTCTATTTCTCCAGAGAACCCTGATCAATGCAATAGAAGAGATAATAGCACATTATCAGAAGGATGTTGAAGTATTGAGTAGATGTAAAAGTAACATATAAAACAGCCTCAATTAAAGGATAAAGACAGTTAAAGGATTCATATTAGTTAATACCAGGTAAACACATACTTTGGATATTGTATAAGCATATAAATTTATTAGCAGTTAACATATATGCATATAATCACTATGTGACCTTAAGGAATTTATTCAATCCTCCAAGTTTAGGTTACTCAAGTGAAAATGCACATACAAATATTAATATCTTCTTGGGCTCTTTACTTTGGTAATCTTACCCTTCAGCTCAGCAATATTTCCTTAGAAGACCCTGATCTTCCTGTGCCTAGCTTCTGTGCTACTTCTATTTACCTTTGTATAGTTCTGGGCTTCCTTCTGAAGAGTTCTGTTTTGCTATTTTGAAATAACCTGTTTACTAGACTGCCTCCTACTCAAGAGTAGATTTCTTGAGGGCTAAGTCAACCAGTAATGCTGAAGAAGCTGAAGTTGAACGGTTCTATGAAGACCTACAAGACCTTTTAGAACTAACACCCAAAAAAAGATGTCCTTTTCATTATAGGGGACTGCAATGCAAAAGTAGGAAGTCAAGAAACACCTGGAGTAACAGGCAAATTTGGCCTTGGAATACAGAATGAAGCAGGACAAAGGATAATATATTTTGCTAAGAGAACACACTGGTCATAGCAAACACCCTTTTCCAACAACACAAGAGAAAGCTCTACACATGGACATCACCAGATGGTCAACACTGAAATCAGATTGATTATATTCTTTGCAGCCAAAGATGGAGAAGCTCTATACAGTCAACAAAAACAAGACCCAGAGCTGACTGTGGCTCAGATCATGAACACTGTATTGCCAAATTTAGACTTAAATTGAAGAAAGTAGGCAAACCACAAGACCATTCAGGTATCACCTAAATCAAATTTCTTATGATTATAGAGTAGAAGTGAGAAGTAGATTTAAGGGACTAGATCTGATAGACAGATTGCCTAATGAACTATGGACGGAGGTTCATGACATTGTACAGGAGACAGGGATCAAGACCACCCCAATGGAAAAGAAAGACAAAAAAGAAAAATGGCTGTCTGAGGAGGCCTTACAAATAGCTGTGAAAAGAAGAGAAGCACAAAGCAAAGGAGAAAAGGAAAGATATAAGCATCTGAAAGCAGAGTTCCAAAGAAAAGCAAGGAGAGATAAAGCCTTCCTCAGTGATCAATGCAAAGAAATAGAGGAAAAGAACAGAATGGGAAAAACTAGAGATCTCTTCAAGAAAATTAGATATACCAAGGGAACATTTCATGCAAAAATGGGCTCAATAAAGGACAGAAATGGTATGGGCCTAACAGAAGCAGAAGATATTAAGAAGAGATGGCAAGAATACACAGAAGAACTGTACAAAAAAGATCTTTGCGACCCAGATAATCACAATGGTGTGATCACTCACCTCGAGCCAGACATCCTGGAATGTGAAGTCAAGTGGGCCTTAGAAAGCATCACTACAAACAAAGCTAGTGGAGGTGATGGAATTCCAGTTGAGCTATTTCAAATCCTGAAAGATGATGCTGTGAAAGTGCTGCACTCAATATGCCAGCAAATTTGGAAAACTCAGCAGTGGCCACAGGACTGGAAAAGGTCAGTTTTCATTCCAATCCCAAAGAAAGGCAATGCCAAAGAATGCTCAAACTACCACACAACTGCACTCATCTCACATGCTAGTAAAGTAATGCTCATAATTCTCCAAGCCAGGCTTCAGCAATACGTGAACCGTGAACTTCCAGATGTTCAAGCTGGTTTTAGAAAAGGCAGAGGAACCAGAGATCAAATTGCCAACATCCACTGGATCATGGAAAAAGCAAGAGAGTTCTAGAAAAACATCTATTTCTGCTTTATTGACTACGCCAAAGCCTTTGACTGTGTGGATCACAATAAACTGTGAAAAATTCTGAAAGAGATGGGAATACCAGACCACCTGACCTGCCTCTTGAGAAGCCTGTATGTGGGTCAGGAAGCAACAGTTAGAACTGGACATGGAACAACAGACTGGTTTGAAATAGGAAAAGGCGTTCGTCAAGGCTGTATATTGTCACCCTGTTTATTTAACTTCTATGCAGAGTACATCATGAGAAGCGCTGGGCTGGAAGAAGCACAAGCTGGAATCAAGATTGCTGGGAGAAATATCAGTAACCTCAGATATGCAGATGACACCACCCTTATGGCAGAAAGTGAAGAGGAACTAAAGAGTCTCTTGATGAAAGTGAAAGAGGAGAGTGAAATAGTTGGCTTAAAGCTCAGCATTCAGAAAACTAAGATCATGGCATCTGGTCCCATCACTTCATGGGAAATAGATGGGAAAACAGTGGAAACAGTGGCAGACTTTATTTTGGGGGGGCTCCAAAATCACTGCAGATGGTGATTGCAGCCATGAAATTGAAAGATGCTTACTCCTTGGAAGGAACGTTATGACCAACCTAGATAGCATATTCAAAAGCAGAGACATTACTTTGCCAACAAAGGTCCATCTAGTCAAGGCTATGGTTTTTCCAGTGGTCATGTATGGATGTGAGAGTTGGACTGTGAAGAAAGCTGAGCGCCGAAGAATTGATGCTTTTGAACTGTGGTGTTGGAGAAGACTCTTGAGAGTCCCTTGGACTGCAAGGAGATCCAACCAGTCCATTCTAAAGGAGATCGGTCCTGGGTGTTCATTGGAAGGACTGTTGCTGAGGCTGAAACTCCAATACTTTGGCCACCTCATGTGAAGAGTTGACTCACTGGAAAAGACTCTGATGCTGGGAGGGACTGGGGGCAGGAGGAGAAGGGGATGACAGAGGATGAGATGGCTGGATGGCATCACTGACTCAATGGACATTAGTTTGAGTAAACTCCGGGAGTTGGTGATGGACAGGGAGGCCTGGCGTGCATTCATGGGGTTGCGAAGAGTTGGACACAACTAAGTGATTGAACTGCACTGAAGGGAACTTAATCTCTGGATCTAGTACCTTGGACAGTGCCACATAGTCGTGCTTAATCACCTTGATAATACAGTGCTCAGTTATATCTGACACTTTATGACCCCATAGGCTATAGCCTGCCAGACTCCTCTGTCCATGAAATTCTCCAGGCAAGACTACTGGACTGGGTAGCCATTCTCTTCTCCAAGGCATCTTCTCAACCCCTGAATACAACCCAGGTCTCCCACATTGTAGGCAGAGTCTTTACTATCTGAGCCACCAGCTATTTCTGAATGAATGAATGAATGACTTATTTCCACACAGAGGCATTATGCAAATTTTTAATCAGGTAATACACATAAAAACACTCAGAACAGTATCTCAATGACTGTAGTCAGTAAATGGGAGTGGATATAGTATGTAAACTTCTTAAGCTCTTTATGACTTTGATTCTGTTTAAGAAGACTGATTGTAAATCCAAAGAAGTAAAGACTGCACCAATCCATGACACCAAAGTCTGCCAGGAACGTTGTTCTAAGGAAGGGACATGATTTGCAGGACTTAATCCTTTGTAAATATTTATTTCATTGATTTTATCCTCCTTCTGAGACTCTTAAAAACATGTCCATCAGAGGACCTGCACGCAAGAAACCTTTTATAAGGGTTTCTCAGTCTCTTTGAAAATGGATAGGATTCTTTGTTGTTTTTACAGATTTTTTTGTTTGAAGAAATTACTAAATGACACTGACTACTTCTAATAGGATTCAAAGATATTATTTTTTTTTAATTTTATTTTATTTTTAAACTTTACATAATTGTATTAGTTTTGCCAAATATCAAAATGAATCCACCACAGGTATACATGTGTTCCCCATCCTAAACCCTCCTCCCTCCTCCCTCCCCATACCATCCCTCTGGGTCGTCCCAGTGCACTAGCCCCAAGCATCCAGTATCGTGCATCGAACCTGGACTGGCAACTTGTTTCTTACATGATATTTTACATGTTTCAATGTCATTCTCCCAAATCTTCCCACCCTCTCCCTCTCCCACAGAGTCCATAAAACTGTTCTATACATCAGTGTCTCTTTTGCTGTCTCGTACACCGGGTTATTGTTACCATCTTTCTAAATTCCATATATATGCGTTAGTATACTGTATTTATGTTTTTCCTTCTGGCTTACTTCACTCTGTATAATAGGCTCCAGTTTCATCCACCTCATTAGAACTGATTCAAATGTATTCTTATTTTTAGTAACATTTTGTTGCTTTTATATGAATGGAGTATGTTTTAGATTATTCAAATCAGGGCCAGGGGAGCGTATTCCTTCCGAGTCACATTGCTGACTTATTTTACGATCGTAAGCAAACTAGGAGCTGCTTCACCTCTCTGGTTTTATAACCATCTTTACACACATCAAGAAATTTTTATTCTCTTTCTTTTTTTTCTTTTCCCTCTTTTTAATTATAGCAATGAAGCTGAGAATTGCAAGACACATTTAAGTTACATTTTAGTGTACTATACTTCTATTTCAGCAATGAGAAAATATCTGAGAAAAATATTTATATTGCTTTCTAGAAATTTTTAATAATTGTACATTTACAACAAAGATCTATTCTAAATTTCAATCTCTTGGTTAAAAGTTTTTACAACACCCTTTCAAGGCCATTAATGGAGTAATAATAACATTTATTAACTCTTTTACTGACAAAATATCAATGAATAAATGTCACATCAGAACACCTAAATTTCAGAAAGTTGCATTGGTCTGCAATCTTCTTATTGGCAAGGTGACTGATTTCTTTTTTGGGTCCCATTTAATTTAAAGGCAGAATGGAATTTTTAAAAAGTCAACTTAACTTGGAAAGATAGATCAAAACCTAATTAAACATCAAACAGGCTGATCAAGATGTAAGGACTCCCTAAAATGTTGAATGTTGATAATACAATTTGATGCCTTATCTCCTTGTCTGCCCCACTAAAGAGCTTCCACAGACACACAATTCTATATATAATCCATAACAAATGCTCTCTCACAAGGTCAAATCCTAAACAGCAAGTTTTTCACAGCTCACCTCTGCCTATCTAGAAAAGAAAATAGGAAAAATAGCTTTTCTATATTCTAGTTTCTGAGAGACTTTCCATGTGTTTCCCTCTTGGGTTGACTACAATTCTAACTCCATCGCATGTGAAAATATTTCCATTAGAAGTAGATGCTTTTTTGTAGCCATGGATTCTCTTGCCACCACTATTGAGAATGTGACTGCCTGAGGGCTTCAGTGTGGCATCCTTGAGGATAATCAAAGTGGTTCAAGGCATCATCTCCCAAATCCAACTGTCTTTCCTATTTCATGCCAGTTTTCTTTCCATCACTTTTGAATTAATCAAACTCAAGGGGAACCCTTTATCCATCCTGTGTCTCTGTGATGTCCGCCAATTCTAGATGTGACATCAGTGCTAAATTTAACACCATTCCTTGGACAGCTCTAGTACCTGATCTAATACTAGGAAAAGGAAAGCTGGTGGAAACAGGCGTGGAAACCTGCCCTCTACCTCAGAACATGCCATAGTGGGATTAGTATCTTTCACAGGGAAAATCCTATTTCGGGGAAGGAGACATTTTGTTTTGTTCATTTTAAAAATGTTTATCATTTATGTATTGAAATATAGTGGATTTACAATATTATATTAGTTTCAGGTGTATAGCATACTGATTTGGTGTTTTTTTACAGTATATACTCCATTAAAAGCTATTACATGATAATGGATATAATTCCCTATGCTACATAATATATCCTTGTTGCTATCGATTTTACTCACAGTAGTTTGTTTCTCTTAATCCCATAACCCTCCTCCCTTTCTTTTCCCCACTAGTAACCACTGGCTTGTTTTTTTCATCAGTGTGTCTGTTTCTATCTTACTATGTACATTTGTTTGTATTATTTTTTTAGATTCCAAATTTAAATGATCTCACACAGTATTTGTCTTTGTTTGACTTATTTCACTAAGCACAATATTCTCTAGGCCCATTCTTTTTTATGGCTGAGTAACAGTTCATTGTGTAATTGTGTGTGTGTTTGTGTATGTGTGTGTGTGTCTTTTTCTTTATCCATTTGGCTTTGGATAAACATTTAGGTTGCTTCTATATCTTGGATACTGTAACAGTGCTGCTATGAACATTGGGGTATGTGTATCTTTTTGAATTAGTGTTTTCATTTTTTATTTCTGGATATATACCCTGGAGCAAGTTTGCTGAGTCATATGGTAGTTCTATTTTCAGATTTTTGAGGAAGTGCCATACTATTTTCTGTAGTGGCTGCACCAAATTTACCCTCCCGCTAAGAGTGTACATGTGGTACACTTTCTCTACAATATTGTTCTGTACATGTCTCCAAAGGCAAAATAAATGAATGCAAAGATTAACAAATGCGACCTAATTAAACAAGGCTTTTATACAGCAAAGACAACCTATGGAATGGGAGAATATATTTACAAATAATATGAAGAACAAGAGGTTGATATCTAAAATATATAAATTGTTCATACAACTCCATATAAAAAACTAACAAGTACCCCAGTTAAAAAATGAGCAGATGACCTAAATAGACATTTTCCCAAAGAAGACTTACAGATGGCCAAGAGGCACATGAAAAGATGCTCAACGTCACTAATTATTAGAGAAATGTAAATTGAAACTACAATGAGATATCAGCTCACACCAGTCAGAATGACCATCATCAAAAAATCTATAAATAGATGTTGGAGAGGGTGTGGAGAAAAGGGAGCCCTGTTACACTGTTAGTGGGAATGTAAGCTGGTACAGTCATTATAGAGAATAGTATGGAGGTCCTTTAAAAGAGTAAAAATAGAGCTACCGTATGATCCATCAACCCACTCATGGCACATATCCTGAGAAAAACATGATTTAGAAGGATATGTACATCCCAATGTTCATTGCAGCACTTTTATAACAGCTAAGATGTGTAAGCAACCTAAATTTCCATCAACTGATGAATGCATAGAGAATATGTGATACATATATCCAAGAGAATACCACTCAACCATTGAAAAAAAATACCATTTGCAGCAACATGGGGGGGACCAGGAGATCAGCCCTGGGATTTCTTTGGAAGGAATGATGCTGAAGCTGAAACTCCAGTACTTTGGCCACCTCATGCGAAGAGTTGACTCATTGGAAAGGACTCTGATGCTGGGAGGGATTGGGGGCAGGAGGAGAAGGGGACGACAGAGGATGAGATGGCTGGATGGCATCACTGACTCGATGGACGTGAGTCTGGGTGAACTCCGGGAGTTGGTGATGGACAGGGATGCCTGGCGTGCGGTGATTCATGAGGTCGCAAAGAGTCGGACATGACTGAGCAACTGAACTGGAGTAAGTCAGACAGACAATGATAAGTATGATGTGATATTTCTTATATATTGACTCTAAAGAAAGATACAAATGAACTTTTTTAAAAACAGAAACAACATAAACAGACTCACAGGCTTAAAGAATGAATTTGTAGTTATGGGGGCGGGAAAGGGGGGATTGATTGGGAGTTTGATATTGACATGTACACACTGCTATATATATATATATATATGTAGTTTTTTTTTATTTTTGGCTGTGCTGGGTCCTCATTGCTGTGTACAAGCTTTAACTAGTGGTGGTGGGCAGGGGCTACTCTTTAGTGGCAGCACGAGCTTTTCTTTTCAGTGCCTTGTCCTGTTGTGGAGCAGGGGTCTCAGGCACACAGGCTTTATTAATTGCCGCACGCAGGCTAAGAAGTTGTGGCTCGCAAGCTCGGGAGTTGTGGCACGTGGGCCAAGTAGTTGTGGTACAGGGTTTACTTGCCCTGAGGCATGTGGGTTCTTCCTGGACCGGGATTGAGCCTGTGTCCCCTGCACTGGCAGGGGGGTTTTTAACCGCTGGACCATCAGGGAAGTCTCCACACTGCTATACTTAAAATAATCAACAAGGACCTACTGCAAAGAAATAATAATAGATAAAGGAAAGAAGTCTACAAATAACAAATTTTGGCCAGGGAGAGATACTTTATTTTAAAACTTTATTTATTGAAGTATAGTTGATTTACAATGTTGTGTCAATTTCTATTGTACAGAAAAGTGATTCGGTTAAATATATATATATATATACACACACACACACACACATTATTTTTCATTATCTTTTCCATTATGGTTTATCACAGGATACTGAATATAGTCCCTGTGCTATACAGCAGGGCCTTGTTTATCCATTCTGTATATATAGTTTACATCTGTTAATTGCAAACCCCCAATCCATCTCGCCCCAGCCTGCCTTCCCTCTTGACAACCGCAAGACTCTTCTCTAGGTCTCTGGGTCTGCCTTTGCTCTGTAGATAAGTTCATTTGCGTCGTATTTTAGATCCCACATAGAAGTGAAATCATATGTCTTTCTCTTTCATATTTACTTAATAATCTCCATGTCTATCCATGTTCCTGCATATGGCATTATTCCATTCTTTTGATGGCTGAGTAGTATTCCATTGTATATATGTACAACATCTCCTTTATCTATCCATCCATTGATAGAAACTTGGGTTGCTTCCATATCTTGGCTATCGTAAACACTGCTGCCATGAACATTAGGGTGGATGTATCTTTTCAAATTATAGTTTGTTTGGATATAGGCCCAGGAGTGGAATTGCAGGATCATGTCAACTCTATTTTTAGTGTTTTGCAGAACCTCTGTACTGATCCTCATAATAGCTGTACCAATTTACATTCTCACCAACAGTGTAGGAGGATTCCCATTTCTCTACATCCTCTCTAGCTCTTATTGTTTATCGAATTTTAAATGATGCCCATTTTGACCAGTGTGATGTGGTATCGCACTGTAGTTTTAAAAAATATTTATTTTAAATAAATTTAAATTTATTTTAATTAAATATTTTAAATAAATATGGGTCTTCTTTGCTGAGTGTGGGCTTTCTTTCGTTGCTGTGGTGCACAGGCTTCTCATTGCAATGGGTTCTCTTGCTGTGAAGCACAGGCTCTAGGGTGCTTGAGCTTTAGCAGATGTGGCGTGTGGCCTCTCAAGCACAGGCTTAATATTTGTGGTACACAGGCTTAGATGCTTAGTGCCATGTGGGATCTTCCCGGACCAGAGATCAAACCTGTGTCACCTGCATTGGCAGGCAGATTCTTAACCACTGGGCCATCAGGAGGGTCCTCTCATTGTAGTTTTGATTTGCATTTCTCTAATAGCAAGGTTCAGACATGACTAAGTGACCGAACTGAACTGAACTGAATAGCAAGGTTGAGCATCATTTCATGTGTTTATTGGTCATCTATACGTCTTGTTTGGGGAAGAGTTTATTTAGGTTTTCTATCCATTTCTTTTTCTTTTTTCGTTTTTTAATTTTTGCAATATTGTGTTTGTTTCTTCCATACAACAACATGAAATAGCCATAATGATACGTATATCCCTTCCCTCCGCTCCCCCATTCCAGCCTCCAGGTCATCACAGAGTGCCAGGCTGGGCTCGTCGTGCTACATGGCAGCTTACCAGCCATCTGTCTTACACTTGATAATGTGTACATGTTGATGCAGCTTTCTCCACTCATCCCGCTCTCTCCCTCCCCTGCTGTGTCCACAAGTCAATTCTCTACATCCGTGTCTCCACTCCTTCCCTGCAAATCCGTTCATTAATACCATTTTCCCACATTCCATATGTGTGCATGCCAAGTTTCTTCAGTCGTGTCTGACTCTGTGTAGCCTGCTAGGCTCTTCTGTCCATGGGATTCTCCAGGCAAGAATACTGCAGTGGGAAGCTGTGCCCTCCTTCAGGGGATCTTCCCAACCCAGGGATCAAAGCTGCATCTCTTGTGTCTCCTGCATTGGCAGGTAGGTTCTTTACCACTAGTGCCAGCTAGGAAGCCCAATGTCAAGATTCCATATATATGTGTTAATATACTATATTAATTTTTCTCTTACTGACTGACTTCACTCTGTATAACAGGCTCTGGGTTCGTCCACCTCACTAGTTTAGTTCAGTCACTCAGTCATGTCCGACTCCTTGTGACCCCGTGAACCACAGCACGCCAGGCTTCGCTGTCCATGACCAACTCCCAGCGTTCACCCAAACCCATGTCCATCGAGTCGGTGATGCCATCCAACCATTTCATCTGCTGTCAACCCCTTCTCCTCCTGCCCTCAATCTTTCCCAGCAGCAGGGTCTTTTCCAATGAGTCAGCTCTTCGCATCAGGTGGCCAAAGTATTGGAGTTTCAGCTTTAACATCAGTCCTTCCAATGAACACCCAGGACTGATCTCCTTTAGGATGGACTGGTTGGATCTCCTTGCAGTCCAAGGGACTCTCAAGAGTCCTCCAACACCGCAGTTCAAAAGCATCAATTCTTCGGTGCTCAGCTTTCTTTATAGTCCGACTCTCACATCCATACATGACCACTGGAAAAAACATGGCCTTGACTAGACAGACCTTTGTTGGCAAAGTAATGTCTCTGCTTTTTAATATGCTGTCTCAAATTCATTCTTTTCATAGCTGTGTAATATCGCATTGTATATATGTGCCACATCTTGTTCATCCATTCCTCTGTTAATGGACATCTAGGTTGGTTCCATGTCTTGTACACATGTCTTTTAGAATTGTGGTTTTCTCAGGGTGTATGCCCAGTAGTGGGGTTTCTGGGTCATATGGTAGATGTATTCCTAGTCTTTTTAAGAAATGTCCATACTGTCCTCTATAGTGCATGCTAAGTCACTTCAGTCATGTTCAACTCTTTGTGACCCTATGGACTGTAACCCACCAGGCTCCTCTGTCCATTGGATTTCCAGGCAAGAATACTGGAGTGGGTTGCCATTTCCTTCCCAACCCAGGGATGGAACCCACATCTCTCACGTCTCCTGCATTAGCGGGCAGTTCTTTACCACTGGTGCCACCTGGGAATCCCCTGTCCTCTATGGTGACTAGCAATTTACATTCCCACCAGCATTGCAAGAGGGTTTCCTTTTCTCCATACCCTCTCCAGAATTTATTCTTTGTAGATTTTTTTGATGATGGTCATTCTGACTGGTGTGAGGTGATACCTCATTTTAGTTTTGATTTCCATTTCTCTATAATTAGTGATGTTGAGCATGTTTACATGTTTATAGGCCATATGTAGGTCTTCTTTGGATTCTGTCCATTTTTCAATTGGATTGTTCATTTTTTTTTTTTTTTGTAATTGAGCTGTATGAGCTATTTGTATATTTCAGGAATTAATGCTTATTGATCACATCTTTTGCAAACATTTTCTCCCATTCTATGGGTTGTCTTTCTAGTTTATTTATGGTTTCCTTTGTTGTACAAAAGTTCATTAAGTTTGATAAGGTTCCATTTGTTTATTTTTGCTTTTATTTATATTGACCTAAGAAATTTATGTCAGAGAATGTTTTGCCTATGTTGTATTCTAGGAGTTTTATGGGGTCATGTCTTATATTTAAGTATTAAGCCATTTTCAGGTTATTTTTGTGTATGGTGTGATGATGTGTTCTAAGGTCATAGATTTACACATGGCTGTCTAACTTCTAGGGAGAGGTGCTTTAAATGGCATCTTCCTGTTCAAGAAAATAGACTAAATGAACTATATAAAAACCTAACGCAGCATAAACCTTATTCCAGGAAATCTGTCCAGGAGCTGTTGCTCAGGTACTGACTTACTCTTTTGTGCTTGGTCTAGACCCATCTCCTTTAGGAGGATAATGTGTTTGAATAATCTGCATCACTAGTCATTTTGTGTGTGTGTGTCAATACACTCTCCATTTGGCCCCTCTGGGCTCCATTCCCTGCAGATCACAGGAGCGTGGTTGCTCATCTTGTGTATTTACACACACATGAAAGTTGTGTCTTTACACACACATGAACTGCTTGAGGGCAACTTAGATACCTGATGCTTCTTTACCCCTGAATTCTTTAGTATGTGATTCTTAAAAACATAATCTACATGCTCATGGGACAATCATCTAATCAAGAAATTAAAATTAATGCCATAGACCTTATTTAGTTGTAGCAATTATCCTAGTAATGTCCTCTATGTAAGTGTAATGCATGCATGAATGTGTGTGTGTGTGTACATTTTTTAACCCTTGTTTTAGGTCTAATCTTGTATCACACATTGTAATTAGTTGTCACAATTTTTTTTAGTTTCTTTTAACCTGGAATAGTTTTTTCCTTTGTCTTTTTTGACCTTGACATTTTTGAAGAGTGTGGGGCACATATTTTGTTAAATAGCCCTCAATTTGGGTTTATCTGGTGTTCCCTATGATCAACTGTTAATTTTATATTATCTGGCAGAAGTACCACAGAAGTTTTTCCCTCCCTCTTGCCCCTCTTTCTCCTTCTTCTAGCATTATAATAGCAGATATAATGTGTTAATTTGTATGATTGCTGTTGACATTAACAATGATCACCTATTTAATGTAGTGTCTTTTATATTCCTCAATTTTAACTTTGTATTTTTTTTTTTTTGATGATGGGTAACTTAGGAGGAGATCCTTTGTGACTCTGAATATCCTGTTACTCTTCAAACTCTTATTCACTAGCGCTAGCATCCTGTGATGATTTATAGTGGAATCAGTTATTACTGTGATTGTTGCTATTTGGTAATTTTCTAATTTCATCATTCTTTTCTCAATTAGCACTTGGTATTTTCCTTTTTATCTACTTATTCATTTACTTACATCTGTTTCTGCTCTTGCATCCTTATGTATTCCCGAGATTGTAAACTCAGATTTGGGATGCTCAGACTGTCGCAGATTTGGCCAGTGGGAGCTTCTTCAATCTGGCTCTTACTTTTTTAGATATGTCCCTCTGATTATTTGAAGATTTTCTGTTACCCACAAGATGATCACGAGTCACCCTTTTACAGTCTCAGTTCTGGAATTAACTATTTCTCCAGAATCTTTGTTTTTGTGTTTAATTTTTAATAGAGATTTTAGATTAGAAATCATGATTTTGTACCTGGTAGTCTCATTGTTATGTTATCACTGCTCCCAGTTTCAACAAACAGAGACGGGCATAGACGCACACACATACACGCATTTCTATGCATCTATCTGTATATCTCTTTACCTTTCTACATTTCAAAACTGCCTATGGGGGTACCTCCAATTCCATTCCAGCACCACAGAATCCATCCTTCTCTTCTCCCTTTCAAATTGTAACACCTTTCCCCAGCCGTGAGAAACCTAAAACTATCCTTGTTACTAGATAAGTTCTTATTTTATCAGTCTTGAATACACAAAAAGTAGTTTCAGAATTGCTTACACATACCACTGAGAAAAACAACTCCAACAAGCATTCACTATTTATTTACAGTTCTTTTCGCCTTCAGCCTGAGGGTATAAAATCAAAATTCTGGGTACAAAAAAGCAATCCCTTTTTTCCTTTATCATTTTTCACCTTTGTAATGCGGTTATTGATTTACAATATGCAAGGTTTATGTTTGGATACTATTTTAAAGTTTATCCCCTCTTTGATTTGATTGATTGAATAACTGATCAGAGTATGGGAAATCTTAGCCTAGAGCCAAAAGTCGTAAGTATACAGTGAGGTGTATACTCAGAGCCATACCACTCTCCTGCTCTCTATTGTGTACTGTTTTCATCCTATTCCTAACATACCTCCTGTAAGTAACCAATCTCATTAGTTTCTGGCCTATCCTGTCTGTATTTATTTTGTATAAATGAGCAGATATGTGAAGAAGTCATTTTGACTGTACATTCAGCACTGTTATTTCCACGTCTTTCTTCTTCAAGGACATATGATTCTATAGAATTAGTATAGCATTTTATTCCTGTGTGAATTCACTTTGATTTTATACTCTCTTAAGGTATTATAAGCTCTTTTTAATACATAATTAATGCACAAGTCAACACACTATATATATGTGTGTGCATATTATATATATATGAATATACATATGTATATGATCGCTGAGGTTGTGATTATTCTTGCTTATCAGTTTGCTGTATTCCTCATTTATTGCATTATTTCTGCCTCATTTTCTAAGCTGATTTGTTTGCTGTGCGTTTACTTCTCTGTGATTGGCATTAGACTGTGTACATTAATAGCAGAGTGCTTTCAGACAAGTTCAGAGGATACCTATCTTAATCAAAGAGACTGGTATTTCTATTGTACTCTTTTCTCATTTAGAATTGTACTAATCTAGAAAATGCACAATATTTAGGAATGCCTACTCTTTGCATATTTCTCTGATGTCTGTCTTTGACTGCCTTCGGCAACATGCCTTCTAGTTTGAGGAAGATTAGAGTGGAAAGGGAATAAACTGACAGCTGACAGGACTTCAGGCTTTTTGACCAGAGTTTGTATCCCAGGAATGTTTTTAAGCATATGTGGGCCTTCAGCACGAGTAAACTGAGGCTCAGAGAGGAGGGGCATTTCTTCTGGGGTGTTTGTCTTTGTTTGCCAGTTGCTGTTAATCTTGGATGGCATGGACGGTATGAACAGTGGAGTATAACATAAGAGGTAGGGAGAGGGCAGACGCCACAGATTTCCTCCTCCATCATTTATTGATAGTTCAGTTTCCTAGGGCAGGAAAGGAGGAGCTAGGATGCAGTTGGGGGTGAGGAGAGACAGAGCATCTGCTGAATTACTTGACTCTCTACTGTTTGACAGACGCTGTCACCAATTTGTACATCACTGTTCCCTTTATCCAGAATGTTCCCTTCTGGCAGCTGCCTGAGGGATTGTGATGTAATTCCCCCAAACTTGCTGAGAACCTCATCTACAGTCTCAAACTGTGGCAGATTCCTCCACAACAGTAAATAACTCCATCTTTAATAACATGTCAAATAAAATCTATGACTGTTTTCTTTTAGCAGATGTGGGCAGTATGACTCAAAGAGGTTTATGACTTCTTTATCTACAAAACCTTATAATAGCTTGCCCAGGACTCACACGGTCACCTTTCTGACTTGACCCTGTTTCACATTGATTGGGACACCTCTGTTAGTATCGAATGCATTTTAATTATGTGATTTCTCTCCTATCTTCTGTATTATTCTGTAAGCTCCTGGATAGTCAAAACTTAGTTTGGGCTTAATAACTTTTCAAACTGAACAATGTTTTTGAAGCTCCTGAAAGGCTAAGGTGAATCTCCTAACAGTGGTTAGTTTTAAAATGTTTTAGAAACCATTGCTTTCGTGTTCATTATGTCATTTTAAAAAGTTGGAATGCTCAGTTTTCTTTAGTTAATTTCTCCAAGTGCCCTGTGAAAAGTATTTACAGAGATTTCAGGAACTCTGTACAAAATTCCTATGACTCTGAATTTACCTCCTGGGTCTGATTCTGTCAATCACATTCACCCAGTGCAGTAATCATAAGTTTTGTTTTTTTAGATTGCCCTCTGCTGTGTGTATCTGTGTGTGTGTGTGTGTGTGTATTTCTCAAATGGACCATGGGATGCTGATAATTAGTCTTTGCATCTGATCTTTTACCTGCTGTGCAAAACTTTGGAACAGCTTGATGGTTCCACTCACCAACTACATGCCCTTATTAATTATGGTAATTTGGTAGATTATGAGATGCCTCATGATATATAGTCATTTTTTAAGGGGAAATTCTGTGCACTTCTTCCTGGTTAATTTGGAAATGGAGACCACATAACTCATGTGGACTTCTTCATTAGGACTGAGACAATGAAAAAGCAGGTAATAAGTAAGAAGTAGGCTGATGCAGTGAAGAGCACTGGAATGTGAGTGAAAGGAACTGTATTTCAGCCGCTGTTTTTGTGCTTACCTGCTAGGTAACCTTGATCAGTTTCTACAATGCATCCTTTTTTATTTCTTATCCATAAAATAGAAAAACCTCTACTTTTCTTTCTCACAGATGATGTAAATGTCAAATGAGGTAATATCCAACAATTTATCATTAACTCATTAATCCATTCTTTCATTTATCCTATGCACATTTATTGAATATCAGCTAAATTCTAGGGCTACTAAAATTCATGAAAAGCCCCTAATCTCAAAATGGAGGAGAAAAAACAAGTATCAGTAATGTAATAACAGTTTAAACAATTCTATGTAAAAAAGCACTTTTTAAATTTTACTCGCAAAAAAATAGAGGTGGTCCCTCTTTTCTTAGAAAATAAAATCACCTTTCATTCAGGCCTACAAGCTGGAAAACTTGAGGGTCATCTTACGCTTCCTTCTTCCTTATAAACTTTCACACCATTAAATAAGGAAGTCCTATTGAATATTCTTCCTTAACCATTTAAAAGTGTATCAGTTTGAGGAGCTTTGATGGCCTTTCTAGAAAAAAGTTAAGTTTTACTTTTCTGCAAAAGCCCTTCAAAGAGCTTTATTTTGTCTTTAAAATAAAATGCAAGCATTTTAAGAGGAATTAAAATAATTTTTGTCTCTCTTCTGTGTGCTGTCAGAGTATCCTGTATTTCCTCATCTATTTCTATTGCTTCATCCCCCAAATAATATGTAAACTCTTTGAGGGATCATGCCTGTATTTTTATTGTTGCATTTCTGACAACTAGCCTCTTTTTGTACTGTAGTATATGTTTAGTAAATCCTTGTTGCAAGAATGAGTCCCCCACCACTTTTTTTTTTTTCAGTCAAAATGTTCCTGAGGTGTGTTGGATTAAAGTGACTTCCTAGTCTGTCGTCACCCTATTACATCTCTCTTGGTGGCTGGAATTCAACCCCTGGGAAGAATAACATGGTTCAATGATACGTTGTTTTAAATAGCTTGATACTTTCAGGTACATAATCTGTATATTGCTACCATACCAACAGGAGATGAGACATCTTTTATAAGGTTTTATATACCTTATATGATGTGTATGTGTGTACTCAGTCGTGTCCAACTCTTTGCACCCGCATGGACTGTAGTTCTCCAGGCTCCTCTCTCCATAGGATTTTTCAGGCAAGAATACAGGAGTGGGTTGTTGCCATTTCCTTCTCTAGGGGATCGTCCCCACCCAGGGATGGAACGCTCATCTCTTGCATTGACTGGCAGATTCTTTACCACTAGCGCCACCAGGTGGACAGCTTAAAGAAGAGTCATTTGTGAAAGTACATTAGCTTTCAATGGCTATGAAATTTTAAGGCTCTCTGATGAGATACTTTGTTCATGTGATATATGTTAGAAATATGACTCAAATGTGACTCATAGAATTAGTTCACCTAGTGATTTTTGTCGATTTTACATTTGTCCATGTCCATATTGTCTGATTCCATGGTTTTACATTCCCAGATATTCTTCTAATATATGTAAAAATATGCATTGCTAATCTAAACAAGGACATGATGAGTCAGGATATACAATAACTTTATTGATTTTTTAAGGTGTTGCTCTGTAATGTATTTTAAAATTTAAAAGCACCTACCACCACATGCTAAGCCAGCTGCCCTACGCCAATAAAGATCAAGTTAAGAAAATTGAACAGAATTATTAAACTGCTGAAATATGCAAGGGCAATATTACTACACTGTCTTTGTGCTGGCATTAAGTGAACTGTAGCTGTTTTCAATGTCCAGAACTGTTTGGCTTTCAGTCATTGTGAACCATCCCAAATGATTAAGCATTTCTTTTGCTAATTGTGCGATACCGGAGAGGGAGACTTTGGTTTTTTCCTTTCCTTTTTCTACTTTTTAAAGTCAGTACCTCTTCTTAGGATCCTTTTTTCTTGGTAACCCTCTTCCTCTTGTAACCTTGCCACCTAAGTGTGACTTGAGTCCTTCTCTGTCCTTACATTTACCCTCGGCATTTTGTTACCATAAGACTTGCTGTGTTTATGGAATTATTTAACTGCCACTCTTTATCACTAGAACGTTAGGTCCTTGAGGGTAGGCAATGTACCTTTTTCAGTTTTATTTATTTATTTATTTATAACAAATTCAGTGTATTTCAGTGAAATCTCACAGTGAAAGTCATTGTGAGATTTGGGGCATGGAGAGAGCAGCAGATTATCATTTGAGGGACCCTACAAAATTTGAACAAAACACATCGAATCACCTACTTGTCAACATTATTTGACACACAAATGATGCCGTGATTATTAGAATAAATTTAGGTTAATTATGTTTCCAAGTTGATGCTTATCTTTTGAAGAAGACAGTTACATTTTATGTCATATTGCTTTGTGTCAATATTAACAGACAAAACCACAAAGTTGTTGTTTTTTTTTTTTAACACATAGGAAGTTCCCACAACACTGTGATTTAACCACTTACTAACTGTGCAATCTGGAGACAATAATCTCTCAGAGGGTAGGATGATGGTAATCTTCAGACCAATTTGCAAATAAAAATAAGTAGCAATAGAGAAATATTTATGCTGTTATAATTAGAGCTTGGGCAACATTTCTTATATAAATAATTTAATTTAATCTTCACAACAAGCTCATGAATTTGGTATTATTCACATTTTAAAGATACGTAAACCAAAATATAGAACAGTTAGGTGACTTTCCCAGATATAAACAGCAAGCAGCTGAGACCTTAGTGCTGTGTGACTTCACAATCATTAGCTCTGACCTACATGTCAAGTAAGTAAACTACATTGTGGATTATTAATAAATGGTGACCAATAGTATGGGCTTCTCAGGTAAAGAATCCTCCTGCCAATACAGGAGTCACGGGTTCGATTTCTGGGATGGGAAGATCCCATGGAGGAAGAAATGGCACTCCACTCCCATACTCTTGCCTGGGAAATCCCATGGACAGAGGAGCCTCGCAGGCTACAGTCCATGGGGTTGCAAAGAGGCAGACACTACTGAGCCCGCACACACATACACAATATTATTACTATACATCTATAGCTGTTGAAAAGAAGTAGACAATATTTTCACTGGCTTTACCTTTAGCCTTAAGCCATTTCTTACAGATTTTAAGTAAAAATCTACTATCTCCTATGAACTTCCTTCATCAACTGGTGAGATGCATGGATAAAGAGTGATATCATTCTAAAGATATTAGAGTGAAGTCAGAGGTTACAGGGTTTTTGATTGATTCTACCAAAAGTTCCTGAATTCTTATCCAGTCCACTGACTCAAGGCAGAAATACATTGTATTGAAACTCGTCACCCATCAGTGTGGGAATATTCATGTTTGAATGTTCTGAGGCACAAAATCCTTTGTCCTTCTTTTCAACCACATTTTACATGCTTGAACATAAGCCATTTTTGTTGACAGAATTCAGAGACCTGATGGCAACTGCCTAATTATTCAAGGTGGATGACCTTGACATTGATCAATATCCAATGAGTTATTAAAAACTGAGCAATGATTGGTGACAGAAAGGGCAAATATAATTTACACTTGAGATATCTGAATTATAAATGCAATTGCAGTGACTTGGCATAATTCCTTAAGTTCTTAGGAGGAGTGTTAAAAGATATGATAAAGATTAGCCTATAAAGGTTTACAAGCATGTGAGCTTGAGGGATCCAAGAGATATTCAAGAAGTTTGCATTTTTTGCACTTAACCCAAACTCTCAAATCAATTATGAAACACAAGTAGAGTAGGACTTTCAAATAAGTAGCATCATGGCTTGTCATTTTTTACTGATCAATTTCAACTCTTGCAGTATGGACAAACACATGAACTAAAAGAGAGGAGATACCGGTTTAATTTGGTGATCTAGCCATATGTATGTGACTTTGAACAAGTTAATTTTTTTTAGATACTAGTCCTCTGAGAAGTGAAGTTATCTTCTGGATGTTCAGGATCTTTTTATTCTGTAGCAAAATTTGCAAATCTCTCAACTCTGGTAGGAAGGCTGGAAGCAAACTTTCATCTCTTGTTTCCAGACAAATACATCCTATGATGTCCAGGGTAGAATTGGGCTCAGCGTTAAGTGTTCCCTCTTAATGAGGAACACTTTTAAAGGCTTAGGGACACGTTGCAGATAAATTGTTTAGCCAAGCATATTGTATAAAATGGGGGATTCCCTTTATCACAGGAGAGACATGATGAACGCAAATTGAACTTAATGAATGAATAGTGATTGAAGACAGTTAACTTATCACATGCTTGCTCAGACTGGATATACCCGAAACACTGAAAGAGAGAAGTGAAATGGAAAGACAGAAACAACCTCTCTTTGAAAGAGATAAACAATCTATTGAAAGAGAGAAACAACTGGATCGTTCCCTATTTCACACCAACCACGTGAGGTCAGTTTTTTTACTCCAGTTTATAAATAAGGAACCCAATGGTCAGAGATTCAGTTATGTTTCTGTGGTTTGTAACTCTTGAGACAAAAACTCAACCTTTTGAAACCAATTCCAGTACTTTTTCTAAAGTACTATACTGTATTTTTCTTCCTACTATTTCTATTATCGTTTAAATATTTAGAGAGCTTCCTGGCATATTCTAGCCACTGCATAATTAACATAGTTATTAGTTCACTGAAGCATGCTGATAAGTAAAGTCATTCCTTATAGTTCCTTTATAATTTACAGAGAATCTTTTTAAAAAAATTCCCACATCTATTTCTGATATTCATGGGGAAGATGTTAAGTAAATGAAAGAAAATGATAAAAAGGGACTTGAACTTTGAGGACAAAATATGGTTGCTCTATCTACAAACATGAAACCTGCAGCTCGTACAATACCAGTTTGTAACCTCACTCTTTGGCAGGTGGTAACGTTAGCCACAGTCTTTTAGGCTATCTATGCTTGGTTAAACTAAACTTCTCAAGATCGCCTTCTCACTTCCTGAATTATTTATTAAAAAGGTAAAGTGAAGTTTTTTGAGTAGGATGAACTACAGCTCAGGTCCTTGTCTTGACTCTACTGCTAAGTCGCTTCAGTCATGTCCGACTCAGTGCGACCCCATAGACGGCAGCCCACCAGGCTCCCCCGTCCCTGGGATTCTCCAGGCAAGAACACTGGAGTGGGTTGCCATTTCCTTCTCCAATGCATAAAAGTGAAAAGTGAAAGTGAAGTCTCTCAGTCGTGTCTGACTCTTAGTGACCCCATGGACTCCAGCCCACCAGGCTCCTCCGTCCATGGGATTTTCCAGGCAAGAAGACTGGAGTGGGGTGCCATTCCCTTCTCCACTTGACTCTACAGATGTAATTAAATATCAAAAATCTTTGCATACTGGCTCCAATACGTACTTACTTGAAGATCTTGGAGGTATTGTTTAACCTCTTATCTGTAAAAGGAATAATATCTATATCAAAACAGGTATTGGGTACATTTAGTAAAGTCTTTGGATATACTATATAAAATTTTTAACTTCATTGAGGATCAGTTCTCTCATCCATAAAATAAGAGTGATTACTATATAATGTACAATTGTAAAGGTTTAAAGTGATAATATAGGACACCTACCCTATAAGAGGCACCCAATTATGATATTATTGTCATATTCTTGTCATTCCCCAAACAGGGTTATGTATGGAAAAAAAAAAAAAAAAACACCTGTAGTAATTGAGCACTTGCTCAGATGATGGCCTGATTGACAAACTTAGACTCTCTGTGGGGTGTAGTCAGGATCAGTTTAGTTCAGTTCATTCACTCAGTTGTGTCTGACTCTTTGTGACCCCATGGACTCCAGCACGTCAGGCTTCCCTGTCCATCACCAACTCCTGGAGGTTACTCAAACTCATGTCCATTGAGTCAATGATGCCATCCCATCATCTCATTCTCTGTCATCCCCTTCTCTTTCTGCCTTCAATCATCCCCAGCATCAGGGTCTTTTCAAATGAGTCAGCTCTTCACATGAGGTGGCCAAAGTATTGGAGTTTCAGCTTCAGCATCAGTCCTTCCAATGAATATTCAGGACTGATTTCCTTTAGGATGGGCTGGTTGGGTCTCCTTGCTGTCCATGGGACTCTCAAGAGTCTTCTCCAACACCACAGTTTAAAAGCATCAATTCTTCAGCACTCAGCTTTCTTTATACTCCAACTCTCACATCCATACCTGACTACTGGAAAAACCATAGCTTTGACTAGATGGACCTTTGTTGGCAAACTAATGTCTCTGATTTTTATTTATTTATTTTTTCATCTTAATGCATTATTTTATTTTTTTATTTTTATTTTTTATTATTATTTTTTAATTTAATTTTATTTTTAAACTTTACAATATTGTATTGGTTTTGCCAAATATCGAAATGAATCTGCCACAGGTATACATGTGTTCCCCATCCTGAACCCTCCTCCCGCCTCCCTCCCCATACCATCCCTCTGGGTCGTCCCAGTGCACCAGCCCCAAGCATCCAGTATCATGCATCGAACCTGGACTGGCAACTCGTTTCATACATGATATTATACATGTTTCAATGCCATTCTTCCAAATCTTCCCACCCTCTCCCTCTCCCACAGAGTCCATAAGACTGTTCTATACATCAGTGTCTCTTTTGCTGTCTCATACACAGGGTTATTGTTACCATCTTTCTAAATTCCATATATATGCGTTAGTATACTGTATTGGTGTTTTTCTTTCTGGCTTACTTCACTCTGTATAATAGGCTCCAGTTTCATCCACCTCTTTAGAACTGACTCAAATGTATTCTTTTTAATGGCTCCATTGTGTATATGTACCACTGCTTTCTTATCCATTCATCTGCTGATGGACATCTAGGTTGCTTCCATGTCCTGGCTATTATAAACAGTGCTGCGATGAACATTGGGGTACACGTGTCTCTTTCCCTTCTGGTTTCCTCAGTGTGTATGCCCAGCAGTGGGATTGCTGGGTCATAAGGCAGTTCTATTCCCAGTTTTTTAAGGAAACTCCACACTGTTCTCCATAGTGGCTATACTAGTTTGCATTCCCACCAACAGTGTAAGAGGGTTCCCTTTTCTCCACACCCTCTCCAGCATTTATTGCTTGTAGACTTTTGGATCACAGCCATTCTGACTGGTGTGAAATGGTACCTCATAGTGGTTTTGATTTGCATTTCTCTGATAATGAGTGATGTTGAGCATCTTTTCATGTGTTTGTTAGCCATCTGTATGTCTTCTTTGGAGAAATGTCTATTTAGTTCTTTGGCCCATTTTTTGATTGGGTCATTTCTTTTTCTGGAATTGAGCTGTAGGAGTTGCTTGTATATTTTTGAGATTAGTTGTTTGTCAGTTGCTTCATTTTCTATTATTTTCTCCCATTCTGAAGGCTGTCTTTTCACCTTGCTTAGAGTTTCCTTTGTTGTGCAGAAGCTTTTAATTAGGTCCCATTTGTTTATTTTTGATATGCTGTCTAGGTTGGTGATAGCTTTTAATCCAAGGAGCAAGCATCTTTTAATTTCATGGCTGAAGTCACCATTCGCAGTGATTTTGGAGCCCCCCAAAATAAAGTCTATCACTATTTCCACTGTTTCCCCATCTATTTGCCATGAAGTGATAGATTACTTTTTAAAAGCTAAACAAATAATTATCATTACAGTTCTGGTTAAAAATAAGCAATGGTCTAAGTTTCTATATCGTATCTTTTCTCTCTTCCTTTTCCTACATTGTCTCATTTTAGATTCGAGATTCTTCCCATATAGTCCTGAGGTATTTATACTCTCTTGAATTTGGGCAATATAGTTGCCAACTATGTGTAAATTTAATAAAAAGAGCAATTAGGTTTCTTTAGATTTGGGAGAGCCCTTCCATTTTATCTGCATGTATATTTATTAAGTAAAGTTTTATTCATTATGTTTTTAACTTTTGTTTCTGTTACAATTATTCTTGTTTCCATTTGAGAAGAAAACAAGAAATCTTATGTTGGCTCTTCATTTTCAGTTTTTTCATTGTTCTTTATTTTTATACTCTTAATCATTTTATGAGTTTATTATAAGTATTAAATCTATCCTTCACATCCTGATTTAATTTTCAACCAAATTACCTTTGGTATTTACTAACTGTAATGCAGATTTTCATTTTGATATTTGAGCTTGACTTTTAAAAATTTCCCATTCATCCTTTTAATCTCTTCATATCCCCTTTCACCTCAAGCTGCTGACTTTTTAAAATCCAACTTTTTATTTGCTTATGTATTTCTGTATGTTATAGTTGTAATAAATAACTTTCAATGATTTGGTTTTCATCTGAACCTGTAGGCTATTTGCTTTCTCTTTATTTACACCTCTTTTTTTTTTTTTTCACTAGTTACGTATAACTCAAGAGCAAGCAAATACAGTCCCAAGTAGATGTCCCTATAGACCTAGGTTTGACAAAACATGAACCTTGTAAGTTGCCCTTGACCCCATGTTTGTGTTGATCAGGTCCCACTCACAAGTATAAAGATGAATGATAAGTTAAGACATAGGGCTTCTAGCCCCAAGCTTAATGTATTCTATAAGAAGAGCTTGAAGTAGTCAAATAGTGTGAGTTGAAAGACATCATTAGTGTTAACAGTAAACATCTAGTATGCCTCCAGCATTAACTGTCAATCTGAGATTTGTCTACTAAGTTGAGGGCAGAGATGTGGAAAAGATTGAACAATGAATTCTCTCTTGAATAGTAGTTCTGGAAGATAACTCTTCTATGAATATATAACAGTAAATACTTAGGCTTTCACTGCTACCTTTGTTGCCCTTTCAATTATAATTGTCTTCCTTTGTGATTATTATTAAGTAGATCGCCCTTCAAAAATAATGTAAATAGGGTTGACAAGACTTATCTACAGTTGTTTTCCCTCAAGTAGAACACTCTACCATATGTTTCAGAGATGACAGCTATTGAAATGTACATAAGTTAATTGACTATGGCCTTTGTCCTCATGGCTAAGTTGCAGACACACAGATGAGAAAAAGTTTTCAATTTTGCCTGAAAGTGAAAGTCACTCAGTTGTGTCCGACTCTTTGCAACCCCATGGCCGATAGAGTCCATGAAATTCTCAAGGCCAGAATACTGGAGTGGGCAGCCTTTCCCTTCTCCAGGGGATCTTCCCAACACAGGAACCGAACCCCAGTCTCCTGCATTGTAGGCTGATTTTTTACCAGCTGAGTCACAAGGAAAGTCCAATTTTGCCTAAACTCACATAATTAGTCCACCTAAAATGATAGTGTCTATTTCCTTAAGGGAGATGCTTGTCAAAAATTCCTTGATACTAAATCTACATTTATATCCTATAGTTACAATCTCTTAAGATCTCTTATGCAAGAAAAAGGAAGCAATATGTTTTTTCTAAAATTCTCCCAAAGGTAGGTTTCAGTTGTCTTTACTATCTAAGTCTTATCACAAAATAGTCATCCTTTTGTCAATTAGAACTTTGTTACAATCTTGAGAAATGGCTACTTTTCATAGTTACTTTTAAAATCTAGGAAATCTCTGAATTATAAGCAGTGTGATGTAGCAGAAAGAATTCAGACTTTAGAATCACTCAGATTATGTTAAGATAGGTTCAAATAAGACTTCTGCTATTTATCTATTTTTTGAGATTTTTGAACTTCTGCTATTTATTAGCATGGAACTATTTAAAACCATGGAACATCTCTGGGACTTAGTTACTTTGCATTGTAGAACAAGAAGAAGGAAAAAGGAAGAGAAAGAAGATGAGAAAGAAGAGGAGGGAGGAGATAGGAGGGAAAGAGAAATAATTCAAATTTCAGGATAGTGGTCATTGGAAATTGTATGTGTAAAGAGACTGGCACATGGAGTAGTTTCTTATTTTAATAAAAAGCAGCACAGAGAAAACACATCTGTATGATTCTTTTTTTTTTTTTTTCACATCTGTATGATTCTTAAGGCAACATGGTGGAGCAGTTCAGACCACTTGAATCAGAATCCCACTTTCCCATGTAATAGTGTGACTTTGGGCAAGATATTCAAACTTTCTTCCTCTTTTACAGAAATGAGGAGAGTCACAATAACTGCCTTGTTACATCAGGAAGCTGGAGTAATTTTTCTGTGAAATGCATAGTAGGTCTTACTTAAATCTTTACTAATTTTTTCTAACAGTGAGAAATTCCTTTCTATACTAGGCAGAGATTAAAAGTATCAATCAGATCATTGATTTCTTATCTTAGGAAACTAATATTTGTCACTTAGGTGGTGTTCTCCAAAATTGCTAATCACTAGCAGAAAAGTTTTAGAACATATACTTCAGTATGAGCTAGTTTTAGGATTTTTTTTTCTAGGTTCTGTTTTATGAACTGCATGACATTTTGAACAAGTTGCTTAACCGTAGACGCAGTCTCCTTGTTTCCCAAAATGGTCTTGTGACAGTATTCACTTCACAGAACTGCTTTTGAGGATGAAGGAATACAGTGAAATTAAGCCTGGTATGGGCAGTGCTGCCCTACAGAACACTCATAAAAATGAGACTAACAACAATACAAAGGATGAGATTAACAAGGGGAAAATGTCAGAGATTATTATTCCTATTTTAATTTATTTTCCTAACAGTAAAACTATACGCTATCCCTAATTGTCCCTTCATTTTCTACCCTGGGGTCCAGTGAACTGATTTGCTTAAAATCAAATGAGTGGTGGATTATAGTAGAAATGGAACACCTCTTTGTCACACTTTAAGACTCTTTATGCAAGCTCTTAGTTTTAGTAAAAAATAAGTATAACCACCGTAAAAAGTAGTTTTGAGGACTAAACTAATCACATTTTCCAAAGCTGCATAAAATAGATGGAAAAAGACCAGCAGTGTATCATTGTTAAAGTCATTCTAATGATATTTTGAGATACAATTAGCCTTCAGTGACAATTTTATAAGACACCAGGCATGACATTTATCCTTTTATATTCTTAACAGTGATAAAAATAGACAAGTCTGCTCTTGTTTCTGATGTTTCTCTATCATAATGAGGAAGAAACTGAGGCTCAGAGAGTTTAAGAAACTTTTCTTAGCAAAGTCGGATCTACCTGACTCAGAACTCCAGAATGTCTCCACTATTTAATCCTCATGCAAGATTAAAAATAAGTAAATTAAGTTAGCCTTCCTTCCACGTCTAGCAAAAAAAATCACTTTGAAATGGTTCCTGAGTATTTCTCCCCCCGCCCCCTCCCCCATTAAGGATTCTAAGGGATATAATGGTTTGAAACCCCTTTGTCACTTAACATTTCAAATACACTAACAGATGGCTTCTCCCAACTCTAGGCAGATGATGGTTCAGAAATAAGTGGTGTTGGGAGATTTCTTGGGAACGCTCAGGGACAGGAAAGACAGCTGTCACGGAATATCTTAATTACAGCATTTACAAAGTTCTAATTAATGTAATGGTACTTTTATGATTATATTAATGTTATGACCATCAGGGCGTTTGTTGCTGAACTCATTTGGCTAGATAATTTGGAACTCATTACATATTTTAAGGCTAACAACTGTTATATGAGCTTGAGGATCTTTTGCTTGCCAATAGAAAGAAAAAACAAAAATTACTTTATAGCTAATTATATAACTGAAAAATGTATTTTTAAAAAAGTGTTTTGCTTAAAATATTTGAAAAGGATAGACATTTATATATTACACAATTTAAAAAAAAACCATGATAGAATATATTGAAGAAAGAACAGTGCCTTTAGAGGCTAGATTCTTGTGCCAAATACTGGCTGTGTGACACTGGGCAAGTCATTTCATTTTCTTGGGTTTGTTTCTTTTACAATGAAATGGGGATGATAGCAAAATTATCTACTTTTATTGGTTGTTATAAGAACAATTTATAATGTTTAGTTTGTAGGGATTTTTAATATAAGGAGCTGTAAATTCTATTTGAATCTCTCAGTGGAAGTTAGATGAAACTAAAATGAACATTTTGAATTCCACACGTCTCTTCTATTCACACAAATACATTATGGCTTTTTAAAAAAATTGTTGCTTTTTTGTTGTTATTTGCGACACATATATAAGGTGAATAAGAAGAGTCTTAAGTTACAGTTGAATTTGAAACCTGCCTCTGGTATGCAATGTGATCCAGGGCAGGCAGATTTCCTATCCTCTCTGAATGATAATTCCTTTTGAGAAAAGTAGTTTGCCTAACTGCCAGACATAGGGCACTATTGTGAAAACAAAATGAGTTAAGCAGGTGATAAAGCATCTACACAGATACATTCTATCTTTCAGATACATATTATTTTAACAGATGTTGTTTAGTTGCTAAGTCTTGTTTGATTCTTGTGTGATTCTACACTACAGCCCACCAGGCTCCTGGGTCCATGGGATTTCCCTGGGAAGAATACTGGAATGGGCTGCCATTCCCTTCTCCAGGGGATCTTCCTGACTCGGGGGGTCACACCTGGCCTCCTGCCTTGCAGATTCTTTGTTGTTCAGTCGCCAGGGAAACCCTGGGCTAAGAAAAACCTGGCTGATTGAGGAAACTAAATACTGTAGCTTCCGTCATGAAGCTTAAGAGCTTTTGGAAGGTGGCAGGCGATGAAGTCAGGGATGATTCTTGAAAGACTGTAAATCTCTTCCTAATGAAATACATAAAGGATTTGCAGCTGGGAAGTTTTGGATATTGTTTAATTGCTGTTTTTAGGAAAGTCTGTAGGCTGTTGAAAATAGGTTTGAATGAGGAGATGAAGACCAGTTAAGAATACAGAACTGCCTCAGGTTAAGATGGAGTCATATCCTAATAAATTCAACAAAAGTTGTAAATAGAGTAAGTTTAAAAATTCATTTAACACTCCTAACCTGCCAAACATGGTAGCTTCCCCTGGCCTACCTTAAACATACTCAGAACACAGTATTCTGCGGTTGGGCAAAATTATCTAATACAAAGACATGTATGTCATAACAAAGGGTTGACTATGTTGTGTAATCTATTGACTACTGTACTGAATGTGAAAAATAACATTGTTTTATGGGTACAGAGTGGTTGTAAATGTGTCGGATGTTTCCTGGCATGATTGTGTGACTGGGAGCTGTGGCTGCCGTCGCTGCCCACCATCATGGGAGAGTGCTGTACTGCACATTGGTAGCCTGGAGAAAGATCCAAACTCAAAACCTGTGAAGCCCGGTTTCTACTGGAAGTGCACTGCTTTTACACTATCATAAAGTCAAAAAATTATAAGTCGAATTTTATTGATGACTGTATATTGTAGAGTCCAGAGTAGAGATTGTGTTGGCAGATTTAAGTTATAGACAGAGGGAAGGAATAGGAAATAATTTATGAAATAAAGGAGTGTAGTCAATAGGATGAAGTTACTGATAAGATGGAAAATGATACAAAAGAGGAACAGTATAAAGTGCCTTCTAAGGGACAAGGTATCGTTTTACAAAGAGAGCAAATAGTGCTTTAAATAGAAGGACGTTGTGTGTGCAAAAGCACCCATTTGAAGGGACACGTGTAAATAAGAGTAACTTGGATCACTATTTGATCAGCTCAGCCACATGTTCCAGTCAGGTACCATCATGCAAAATGGGTTATGTTTTATTCATCTGGAATTTTTCCATTGAACCACTTGCCTGTATTGATGGGTATGGGGCTTCTCCTGGTGGTTCAGATGGTAAAGAACCTGCCTGCAATTCAGGAGATCCAGCTTTGATCCCTGGGTTGGGATGCTCTGGACAAGGGAATGGCAACCCACTCCAGTATTCTTGCCTGGAGAATCTCACTGACAGAGGAGCCTGGTGGGCTGTACAGGCCATGGAGTCACAGTCAGACACAACTGAGCGACTAATACTAGAGTATTGATGAGTTATAATCAATCATCATAATGCTGCATGAGTGTTTCTTCCCCCAATTCCGTGCCTCCACACTTGGGGTAGTGGCTGAGTCACTCCGTGTTTTTGTTGGCCCCCTCCTGCTCTGTGGTAAGAGCATTCACTGAGCTCCAGAAATACTATTTCCTTTTCTTGCCCATTCGACACCATACCTCTTTGACAAGATTGACCTCTCTAAGCCCTGAGCACTCCTCTATAAATTGTTTCTTTGTAAAATTTTCTCCAAAGAGATCCTTTTAAGTGAAATTCAGTTTGAAACTAAGTCTCAAATAACAATTGTTACATATTGAAGTCCCTCTATGTGGTATCATACTAATGACTCTCATACAGTACATCTCAATCTTCACATTATCACTTAGAATGCGAAAAACTCACTCCATGTTTACTGATGGAGAAACGTGAGCTCAAACAAATCTTTTCCAATGTTCAATAGATAGGAAAAAGATAAGACACATTACCACCCAGAGTACAAGTTCTCTCTATGTAGTTTGTATATCTTTTGATAGAATCACCCCTATACATTTCATAATATGATATTATAGCTGGTGTTGTTTTTTAATTGTGATTGTGATTGTTCACGGCTAGTATACAGAAATATAATTGCCATATATTGTTCTTATATTTTGCAATGGTGTAAAATCTTTTAGAAGGTTTTCCTGTAAATTTCATAGGATTATACACACAGGGATTATGCCATCTTTCTTTACAGTCTGGATAGCATTTGTATTTATTTCCTTGCCTATTAACATTGGCTAACCTTTAGTACAAATTTGAATAAACCAAAGTGGTGAGGACAAGCATCATTGACTTTGGGAGACAAGTTGACTCAGTCTTTGGCTGTAGGGATTTTTTTTTTTTAAATAAATTCCTTTTAGGAAGTTAAGGAAGCTCCATTGTATTCATAATGAGGTGTTATTAGGAGTAGATGACGGATTTTGCAAATACTTTTTCTGCATCTACTGAGATGACCATGTTGTTTCTCCTTGTAGTTCTATCAGGTTTTTTCCTGTGTATTTCAAAGCTGTGTTATCAGTTGTCTAATCTAGCCCATTCTCATATATATATATATAAATTCTAAATATACTAGTATTAGCCAAATTCATCAATAAGTAAAAGGATAATGCTGAATTATTATGATGAAGTTTGTTTTTTTCCCCAGGAATACAAGATTAGTTTAACAGTTGAAAGTCAATCAATGTAATTTACCATATTATCAGAATAAAGGAGAAAAGGTTTTGATTACTGTACCTCAATAACTACAGGAAAAGCAGTTGCTAAAATTTAACTCATGTTCATAATAGAAATTATTAAGAAAATACAAGTAAGTAGACAGTTTTTAAAATTTTTATATCAGGTATCTATAGAAAAAATTCTAACAGTAAATGTTATATTTAATTATAAAATACTGACATTTTCTCCCTTGGATCAATAATAAGATGTGGAAGCCTACTATTGCCATTTCTATTCAATAGGATACAGGATAGTCTATCCAGAACTAAAATTTAAAAGTAACTAAAAGGCAAAATAATTATAAAGGGAGAAGTAGATACAACTCCTGTAATTCAAAAATGCTACCTATTATATATGTGGAAAACACAATATAGTTTATAGACACCCAAATGATTTAGAAAAATCTCCATCAGCAAGTCTTTTATAAATATCCTTCAATTATTATATGCAATGAACAATTAGAAAATAAAATGTAGGTTACAAGTTTTAATAATGAAAATATCAAATGTACACTAATAAAGCTAATTAATAACATGCAAACTAGTTTCATAGATTACTACATATAATTAAAAGAAAATAGAGAAGGCATAAAAGGAATGGTTGAGAGAAGGCCTAAAAGAAAAGAAAGGAACAATTCCATGTTGATAGATTGGCATGTTATACCATAAAAATGCTAGTCTGCCCAAATTTATGTATGTGCTTAATGAAATCTCAGTTAAAATCCTAGCAGGAATCTGTGTGTGTGTGTGTAGGGGAATAGAGAATTCTAACATGTAAAAGAAAATGCAGAAGGCTGAAAAAAACTCCATGTAGACTTGGATATGAACAAATTTGGATGACTTTTATTTTCAGTTATCAAGACTTTAAAAAGTACTATTGATTTAAATTGTATAGGATTGGCACAAAGCAAGAAAAAATAGCAAAGAAAAGAAAGTTCAAAAAGAGACATATAGAAACATTTGATATATGACAAAGGTAAACTGGAAAAGAGATGGAGGGGGAGTAGCCTTTTCAATAAATGAAGTGTCCATTTGGATACCCACATGAAAAGAAATGAAACTGGATTCATGTCATGCCGTATGCAAAGATATAGCTACGTGGATTGAAAGAATATCTTCAGTAGCTTGGGACAGTCAGATAAATCTCAAACAGGACACACAATGAACCATACAGGAAAGACTGATAAATTGAACTACATTAGAATTAAGAACTTCTTTTTATCAAAATATTGCATTAAGAAAAGAAAAGAAAAGGAAAATCACCCATTGGGATACGGCCTTTGGAATGTTTAATTTCTATTCAAAATTACAAAGAACTTATGCAAATTAATAAGAAAAGACTGTTGTATTAGTTTTCTTTCATGACCATAACAACTTGCCACAAACTTAAGGGTTTAAAACAATAGTATTGTATTATGCTGCAGTTCTGCAAGTAGGAAATCTGTTACAGGTCTGAGTGGGCTCAAACCAAAGTGTTAGCAGGGTTGCATTCCTTTCTGCAGGCCCCAGGGACAAATGTATTTCCTTGCCCATTCAGATGTTGGAATTCAGTTCCATGCAGTTGTAGAGCTAAGATCTCCTCATCATTGCTGTCAACTGGAGACTGCCCTCAGCTCCTAGACACAGCTCTTAGAATCAGCAACAAAATGTCAACTCATTCTCACACTGTCACCACTCTGACTTATCTTCCTTCTACTTACACTTTTTAGATTTCATATGAGATCTTAGGGCTTCCCAGGTGTCTCAGTGGTAAGGAATCCGCCTGCCAATGCAGGAGACGCGACTTCGATCTCTGGGTTGGGAAGATCCCCTGGAGAAGGAAATGGCAACCCACTCTAGTCCTCTTGCCTGGAGAATCCCATGGACGACCCTGGTGGGCTACAGTCCCTGGGGCCGCCAAGAGTCAGACACGGCTAAGACTGAATGACAATAACAATGAGATCTTAACCTGGACCCACGTAAATAATTCAGGATACCTTTCCCATCTCAAAGTCCTTAACCTTAAGCACATCTATTGTTTTCCCATGTAAGGTAACATGTTTACACATTTACAAGTCCTGACATCAAGATGTGGTCATTCTGGAGTCCCTTTTTCTACCTATCACAACAGTCAACCCAGTTAGAAAAACGAGACAGTGATTTGAACAGGAGCCTCACAAATGAGGATATCCCAATAGTTACTTAATGTATGAAAAATGAATCATTCTCTTTAGTGATAAGGAAAATGCAAATTAAATTCATAAATCAATGCTACTCTACACCCATCAGAATGACTCATATTAAAAAGACCAAAAGTATTGTGTTGCTGAGAATACAACCGAAACTCTGATCCAGTGTTTGTGAGTATTCTGTACTCACTGTCTGTATTCACTTAAGTTGAAGATGTCTATCCAAGAGTCCACCAATTCACATTCTAGATATATTTTCAAAGTTCACAAAATATATACAAAATTTTCATGATAGTATTATTTGTAAAAAAACAAAATCTGGAAATAACACATGTCTACTAATAGAACTCATAAATAAAATATTGGTGTAGTCTTACAGTGGAGTAATATGCAGTAATGAGAATGAATACACTGCCTCATTTTACAAAAGGAATGGACCTCATAATATTGAGTATAAGACAGCAGAAGTAGAAGAGTGTGTGTGTGTGTGTATATATATATATATATAATATAATTGCATAATCTCATTTTTATATATTTAAATAACATCACAATTTATCTATGGTGTTAGGTATTAGAATAGTGATTACTTTTGAGAAGGAAGATAGGATATTCTTGAGGTGTTTTTAGTATTTTATCTGTGATGTGTATAAAGTTGACATGGATATATGTTCATATTGTGAAAATTCATCAAACTCTACCTTTATGATTTATTTTCCTTTTCTGTATCAATCATATTCTTAAAGGTTTGAAGGGCCTACATACCTGGGAAATGGGCGGAGAGAAGCACAGACTAGAACTATTTCTCTTAAGCTTTAGTAATATTCATACTCATTTAAATTAAAAAGACATCTGGTAAATAAATCCTTCATGTTCTGTGTGTCCAGAGCAAACAGCTTTAGATTCAATGATTCTAATGTTTTGCAAAATAAGGAGACAAAAACAGACCTGAGTAGAGAAGCAAGAGCCTGTGCATTGGGGCTTGAGGGATAGGGGGAGATGATGATTAGAATAATTGATCCAAGAGGACATGGGCAGTTTTCTTGTGCCCTGATCTAACTCCAGTACTTGCTTTTTTAGTGTGTGGCAAGTACAAATGAATGGCTTGACTGTATTTATATTGCTAGAGATAAAAGAAAATACAGATAAAATAAAATAGAGATATATTGCTGTAGTCCATGAGGTCGCAAAGAGTCAGACATGACTGAACAGCAACAACAAAGAGATAAAATGTACCTTTTAGATTGGGATCTAGTGTCCAGAATGCTTTTGTGCCTTTTATGGGAGTTCCAGGCTGGCGAGAATCAATTACGGGTGCAAAATAAGGCTAACTGATAATAACTCATCTGTTTGTTTAAACACAGAAGAGCAGGTTTTGCAAAGTATGAGCTAATTCCTGGTTTTACACTTGTGCAATTACTATATGAAAAAAAAAACAACCAGCATTCAGATGTAGACAATTAGGATCAGTCCTCCCATATACTGTTGTACTTATTCTTAACAATAGCCCTTTAAATGCATATAATTATCTTTATTTATTTACCATTTATTGGAGAAGGAAATGGCAACCCACTCCAGTGTTCTTGCTTGGAGAATCCCAGGGATGGGGGAGCCTGGTGGGCTGCCGTCTATGGAGTCTCACAGAGTTGGACATGACTGAAGCGATTTAGCAGCAGCAACCATTTATAAAGATGCATTTCTCAAGCGTTATCTTTTTTTTTTCAGAAGCCTCTTCTACTGAAGTAAAATTGATGACTCTTTTTAATAGTTCCTCTCCTTTCTCCTCCACACCATTTTACTCCAGTATGGGAGAGCTTATGACCTTTACTACAAATTAAATTCAGTTACCTGTCTTTAAAGAAGGAACTATGTCGGGAAGGAATTCTATGTAGCTCATTTCCCACAGTCTTACCCAGGTGACTAACATGTAGGAAGTTCTCAATAAATATTTGCTGAAAAAGTGAACAAGAAATAGACACAAGAAGTGAGAGAGGCCAACGTCATAGAGGGCAAAAATCATCCATATCAAATGAGAACCCATTTCTTTCTAATCCAAACTTTCCTATTGTGCTGTGCTAAGTCGTGTCAGTCGTGTCCAACTCTGCAACCCCATGGACTGTAGCCCACCAGGTTCCTCTGTCCATGGGATTCTCCAGGCAAGGATACTAGAGTGGGTTGCCATGCCCTCCTCCAGGGGATCTTCCCAACCCAGGGATTGAACCCAGATTCTTCACCATCTGTGATCACGCTAAATGGACATGAAACCTCAAAGCGTGTGTCAGTTTCTGATACTGACAGTGAAAACTGCTTCTGTCCCTGATACTTTTTCCTCACATCCGCATTTGGATTTGCATGGGGCTTTCAGGTGCCAGCCAAGGTTCCTGCTGCCCAGGAAATAATGCACATGGGTAAATGCCAGTTTCATATAATTTAGAAGAAAGAACTGCTTTTGAGGTGATTTACATAAAAATAAAATTTGTGCCCGTCTCTACTGAATAGGCTCTGGTCAGCAAAGCACAAATCAATCTGTTTGCTCCTAAATTTAAATTTCCATAAGTCATTACATAGTTCATAATCATATTGATGTAACTGAATTGAATTTGCAGAGATTATTCTGGGTGAGAAGGGACTTTCAAGCTATTTAAATGGCTGCTATTCAGGAGATAAGGCCTCTCAAGTCTGACCTCTGTTTTACATTAAATTTGTGGCCTAATTTTCATTTCTCTCTGAGTTCTCAATTTCTCAGACGAAGAGGTCCCATAAGCTTTCACACCTGCCACTTTCATATTGGCAGATGCAGAGAGAGGAGTAAAGGAGGATGTGCATGCAGAGTTGATGGGATGGGGCGTGGCAGCAAATTGGTTAATCAAATGAACTTTGAGGTCATTCATTCCTAGCTTTGAATATGGATTCCCACACATAATAATTATTTGTCTTTGGACAAGTTGCTGAGCCTTTCTAAGCTTCAATTTCCCCCTGTCTATTGTGTAGATAAATGAGAATCTACCTCACATAATTGTAAGAATTAAGTACCTTAACCAGTGTCTGTTAAATGGTAAGTACCCTGTTAGCCACTACTGTTCTTATATATATATATGGCTATTAGAAATTTGGATTCTTAGTTTTAAAAGAAGCACACACACACACACACACAGCCATAGAACAGGGTAATTCAGGAAAAATCTAGGCAAAATACTGAGCATTAAGTTTCAGCTTTTTGCCCGCATACTTATTTACATTTTCCCAGCACCTTACAAACTTTAAAACTTTCCTTTAATGTACTTATTAGATATCTCAAAGCTATCTTTGATTAAAAATAGATCACACTATTCTTCCAGTTGAATATGTTGAATACACTAGGAGACCAAGAATAAGAAGTTGAATAAATTCTGTGAAGTAGTTGGTGAACTGGGACCAAAGCTAGAGTGTTCTAAATCTCAAGACAAGGTGTCTTACGGTAAATGAGCTTTGCACTGCTAGCCCTTTGAATAAGTGAACAAAAGCGAAAAGGTCATATCAGTCTTAAAATTGTGATTCTAGGGACTGACCAAGAGTGAAACTGGGGAGGAATAATTTTGGGAATGTATCAAGTGTGACACAAAAAAGGCAATAATTGATGTAGTTTTCAGGGCTCTATATAATTTCTTATGGAATAATATATAACTCCTTCCTCATTGATATTGCATTTCAGTGCAAAATTTTTGAAGCACTATGTGCCAGACACTTATTATACTAAATGCTACAAAGAATTATAAAATAAGTGAACTTATTTATTAAGTTCTTTAATTCTGAATATTTAGGCAAAATTAAAATTAAAAACTCAAAATTAGCAAAAGGGAAGTTTTACATAGCTAAGGCAGGAATTTATGGGGGACCTATTTCAGGAATTGAGAGGTCTCCTTGGGTTATGACGTTATGAAGTCATTATGGGTACAAGAGTAATATTTATAATTTTACTTGATTGACTTATTCTATAAATGAGATGGATATGCCAGATCCTATCCTATGCTGATCAGTTCTTAAAGTAAATTAAAAATAACTGTATTTCCTAAATATTGCCAGAAAAAAATTAGAAATATCTGTTTGGCACTTAATGGAATACTGAACCCATTCTAATATTTCAAAATGGAATGAAAGCTAAAGGTTGGGAAAAAGGATTATTTAGGTCTAGGAAATATAAGTGTCAGCTAGGCAAGCTGCTAGGATTTGGATAAGAGAGACAGAATTGGAACTTTTGAGATTTTCCACTCAAACAATGATGAAAATGCCTGCTTGCCTGTAAGCATTACTTGCCACTTTGATGGGATAGTGAGAGCCATGAACAGGAATCTGTGTACACATGTGTGTGTGACTCTGTGTTTTCCAAGTAGTATGTCCATTGAAAGTATAATTAATTCCCCTGTAACTCTTATTTGATATCTACCCCGAGATCTCATATTTATAAAAATAATGTTGGCTTCTAACTTGACAATATTAACAGGGATTCTAGGACAATATCTAGCCAAGGCTCGAATGTCAAAGTAGGTAATGTAGACTGCAGAATGAATGATGATAATAAATACAACTGAGAAAGGAACGGACAAAGGCATCTAAGAACCATTCCCCACAATCCTGAGGCTCTTTCATACTCTGATAATGCAAGGAGGATGGTTAATTTCAAAGCTGTATTGTAGGTAACCACTTGTGGTTGAGCTGTGTGGATGTATATATTTTCTGTCAACTGCTAAAGAGCAACGGTTAAGAAAGGAATCTCTGAAGTTTGACTGCCTGAGTTTGTTTGTGGACTCTGTTTCTGGCTAGCCGAGTGAATTTGGGTAAATTACTTAACGTCTATGTGCCTCAAATCCTAATCTTTAAAATGAGAATAATGAGAGAAGTACCTGCGAATTTCTTGAAGATTGAAATAATAAATGTAAAGTACTTAGTATAGTTTCTGGGACATAATAAGAACTCAGTAAATGTTGCTACATTAATGATAATACCACTATATTAGTTATTATTTTATATAATAAGCCATTCTTCAACCACAACAGTTACAACAAGCTGATTCACTTGGCAAGTACTGAGAAGTACTTGCGCCCTTCTAACCTCTCCTCACCCCTCTATCCTCAGGTAAAATGATGAAATTATACATGGCAAAAGCCGCCGTATTTTCAGACTTTTAGTTTCAACAATTCCATTGCTGAAACATATCCCAAGGAATTAATGTGACACATGTAAAAGCTTTTTGATCCAACATGTTAATTGCAGGATTGGCACATTATGCAACCATTAAAATCAAATATTTAAACTCCAATATGTAAAACAAAACAAAAACACTAAAGTGAAGTGCAAAGATGTGTAACAGGAATTATTAAAGGATGAATAGGATGAATATGAAATACTTTTTCACCAACTATTATTTTTCCAAATTTCTTATCGTCATTTCTTTATATGTATATGTCATACACACACACACACATGTACGTGTGTTTCTGTGGGTGTCTGTCCAAAAAGAAACTGCAAATGAAGTATCTAAATGAACTTTAAAAGATCTGTACCTAACTTTGGACAAACTGAAGTCTCGCAATAGGGGGAGAATATTTAATTCTAAATCTTAAGTGCTGTAAACACTATGTTTCAGGCTCTGATTATATCTTGATTAGCTCAGTTTTTCTCAGAGTGCATTTCATATTATACTAGGCCTAGAGAATTTTCTGATCAGATAAGTTTGGCAAATACTGCAAATTCTATTTCCTTATTGGAGATTCACAGCACGTATTAGCATAATAAAGGTTTTGCATTTTTCTGCAGTTAAACATACACAGGCATTTTAACCTTGCTGAAACCTGGGTTTCCCAAATGTATCAATATTTGACTATGGAAACTTGAAAAATATATATATATTAGGTATGAACATTCTGTACTCTTCCTGAATTTTACCAAGAATATAGACATTTATCAGAAACATGATGTACACACCTAACAGCTAATTTGCATGTCTCAGCACAACTTCTCTTGGTCTTTAAGAAGGTGGAGAGGAGAGAGAAAGGGTAGGCCTGCAGTGGGAGACCTACGGCCTATGACACCACCCAAGAAAGGCAGTACTTCCTCAGGTCTGAAAGCGCATGCCTTCCGGGGCCACACTTTTTAATTCTCTAAATCAGTGTTACTATTCTTAAAGAACGTAACCAATTAATTTATGAACTTTAGTGTATGGGAATGTGTACAAACCTCAGACTGTCCCAGTTCATAAATAATCTAGGTAACAGCAAGATCACCTCCTCCTCCAGGGGAATAAAGCAATGTCAGGGACAAGTGACTTCAACAACATCTCTACCATTAGCTTTTCATCATTCTAGAGAGCCTGTGGCTTCACACAGGAGAAGTCCCCATTCTGGGGTGACTTAGGAATGTGCTGTCCTAATCTATTAAAACAGACTGAAGCGGTTCTCTTCTCCTCCTATTCCAAACCATCCCCCACAGTACTAATGTTTTGAAGATGAAGAAATTGAGATACAGAAATGACTTTCCAAATATTATTCAACTGGAAGACAGGACACTAGAACTCTCTCATCTTTCACCAAATGTTAATTGAGCCCCCGCTACATACAGAGCACTAGGTATACAAGATGAATTCAATGAGACCACTTACATTATGGTGCTCACTATGTCGTGGGGTTTAAAAAGGAACCAATCAGCTGTAACGCCATAGGTTAAGCGCTACAAAAGCAGCAGTTCATGTTTTTCTCAAATTTGTTCAACACATACTCGTTAAATGCCCACCATGCACTTAGCCCAGCTGGGTGTTGTCACAGTAAAAATTAGTAAGATACAGTCTCTCCTTGCAGTGCTTATGGTTTAATGGGGAAGGGTGATATAAACTGATCATTTCAATACACTACGGTAATAATGAAAACAGCTAGTATTTTTGAGTTCTTACTGCTTGTGAAGTACCACTCTAACCACTTGGCATATATTATTCGATCCTCATAACAAAATATTAAGGTCAATACTATTTTTCTCCCTAGAGTGTAGACAGGGTTAGTAGAGCAGAGAGTGATTAAATTGTTCAAAGTTACACAGCTGGAAAGCAGTAAGCTGGAATTTGGATGCAAAACTTCTGACTCTGAAACGTATACTATATGCCAAATTGCTCTAAGACTTCTTAGACTACTAACTCAGGAATAAAAAAGAAGGAACCTGCCAACAACATGGATGGACCTGTAGGGTTATGCTTAGTGAAATAAATCAGACAGAGAAGATAAATACTACATAATATCACATATATCCAGAAAAATAAAACAAACTAGTAAGTATAACAAAAAAGAAAAGACTCACAGATACAGAGAGCAAAGTAGTGATTACCAGGGGGGAGAGAGAAGCAGTGAGGGGAGCCAATGAGGGCTAGGGGATTAGAAGTTGCAATGACTATATATAAATAAGTTCTTAATACAAGGGTATATTGGACAGCACAGGGAATATAGCTAAAGTTTTATAATAATTATAAATGGAGTATAACCTTTTTAAAAAAAGACTTTTTGTAAAACTTAAACTCTGACTGATTTAGGCCTAACTCCCATAAAAGCATTATAAAACACTTAGAACTCAGCATTGTCATTTAGGTGGAGTGATAAAAATCTTAGTTGCATCAGCCCCTTCTTACATCTAGTATTTGGATATTCAGCCTAGCCTTTTTCTCAGGTCCAAAATGATTTCAACAAAGCATTACCATAGAGGCTGCATTAGAATTACCCAGGATGATTGGATAGTTTTTGACATGTTAGTTCAGAGCCCTGCCATGATATGATATAATGGTGTATAAAATACATGGGCAGCATATGGAGCTCTCACCCTAACATATGATTAAATTTGAAAGATGACCCCCAAATAGCCTTTCTTTTCCTCAACCTTTCTAGATACAGGGTAATTTTAAAGGTAGTCAGCAGACTACAAGTGGATAAAAATGATGCACACTAAAAAAGCAGACACTGGAGACAGCCAGCCCCTTCTAGTCTCCCTTCGTGGTATTTGATGGTTCCGACTTTGATGGACACACAGTGTCTTGGACCAGGGATCACGAAAGTCAAAGGCTACCAATTAGTAGCTTAACTGAGAAACATGAGAAAAGTTAAATATGTCAGGAAACTGAGGCTGAGCCCTACTGCTATAGAGAATAGAGATTTACCTGGATGTTCCTGTTATAATGATTTTGTCATTCATTGAATGACTTATGTTTGTAACCATTTTATTACTTGATAGCACTATCAAAATTTTAAATAAATATTTTCAGCAGTAATTAGCTTGAAAAGGCAAAATAATTTGTGTTAAGAATTTAAAATTTCTTTCAAAAACCCGATAATGAAATATAATTTTGACAAAATATTTTGAGGTCCTAAATTGCTACCATAGGGTTGTAGTAATAATACCAAAGGCCACATGAAAGCCAGAAGACCTAGCTAGGTCTTACAATTTGTTTTTAGTTTAGAATTTTTTTCGAAATTTGTTTTGTGTTTGAAAACACCAGTTTAATACAGACAGTGGGAGAAGGTGCCCTTCCCATCACTCTGTGAGGTATAACGCTCAGTGACCTCAATCGTTTTTATAAATTAATTTTGCTCATTTTTGTTTTCAGTATTCTTGGGATGTATATAAGGTGTAGTAAGACCTAGTAATCCATTGGTTCTATTTTCAGAAGAACTTCATACATAGTTAAACATGATGTCAGTTTTACATCAGTTGTCTCCAAGGTTTCAAACAGAAAATCAATGAATCTGTTACCAATCATAATTTTTTATACAGTTATGGAATTAACACAATGTTTTGGAAATTCATGCTATTAAAAGGGAAATTCCTGCTATTATTTTGAATTTTTCTATAAATTCAGTTAAGAAGTTAAACATGAAGATAAAAATTTTTCTGCAGTGATATTTCATATAAAGTTCCTTTGAGCATCACTAAACTACTAAGTTTGGAAACCTGGGGACTAGATTCCACTGGTCACTAAATTATTAAATTTAAAAACTTAAGGAAAATGTATGTACTCATAACTGGTGTTGATACACAATTTGTCAGCTTTTGTTAGAAAGAGATATTATGTACATCACAATGTTGAAGAATTTATTTAAACTTCTTTAAATGTGGCAGCTTGATCAGATTTTAAAAAGCTGATAAAAGTATAAACTGGGGGTGTCAAAATGTTTACATATAAATCAACAGAGATAATTTTATATTAAGCTGGAATTATAAAACAAGTTGGAATTAAGGGGAAGTTTGTTTCTTAAATTGGATATTCTATTTTAATCATTTATATTTATACTTTTGGCTACAATGTAAGAAAGATAAAAAAAAAAAAGCCTAAAATTTAAAGGTTTAAATTTGACAAGACATTAAAAACAATTATAAAGAATACTTATATGGTGATGTTTTTCTTGTAACTATGACAGTACAAAATCTTTAAGTGAAGGCAAAAATAACTGAATATATTTGAGCAAATGTATTTGTACATTTCAATTAGCAAAATTTTAAAACTAGAACATCTACTTAGCAGAACTTTCTTTCAGTTGACTGTGTAACGCGGCACCCACAGAAAGAATATTTTTCAATGAAAATTGTTATATTATATAAATAGATAAATGTTAAATAAACATGTTATATTAATATTTAAGCAAAAATATTAATATGAGTAAGTTGAAATACTATGAAATGCAATGATAAAGATTGTAGGAAGGTTTATGACAAAGTTTCAATTAATAAGATTGTCTTATTAAAAAGCATTCCCTTAGTAGCACTGAAACATATATATTCAGTTCAGTTCAGTCGCCCAGTCGTGTCCGACTCTTTGCGCCCCATGAATTGCAGCATGCCAGGCCTCCCTGTCCGTCACCAACTCCCAAAGTTCACTCAAACTCATGTCCATCGAGTCGGTGATGCCATCCAGCCATCTCATCCTCTGTTGTCCCCTTCTCCTCCTGCCCACAATCCCTCCCAGCATCAGAGTCTTTTGCAATGAGTCAACTCTTCACATGAGGTGGCCAAAGTATTGGAGTTTCAGCTTTAGCATCATTCCTTCCAAAGAACACCCAGGACTGATCTCCTTTATAATGGACTGGTTGGATCTCCTTGCAGATTAAGGACTGCAAGAGTCCCTCAAGGGACTCTCAAGAGTCTTCTCCATCCAACACCACAGTTCAATTCTTCGGTGCTCAGCTTTCTTCACAGTCCAACTCTCACATCCATACATGACCACTGGAAAAACCATAGCCTTGACTAGATGGACCTTTATTGGCAAAGTAATGTCTCTGCTTTTGAATATGCTATCTAGGTTGGTCATAACTTTCCTTCTAAGGAGTAAGCATCTTTTAATTTCATGGCTGCAATCACTATATCTAAAATAAATAGCTAGTGGGAAGTAGCTGTATAACACAGGGAGCTCAACCCTGTACTCTGCGACAACCTAAAGGGTGAGATGATATGGGGGAAGGGAGGGAGTTTCAAGAGAGAGGGGACATATGTATACCTATGGCTGATTTGCATTGTTGTATGCCAGAAACCAACATAACATTGTAAAGCAGTATCCTCCAATTAAAAAGAAAAAAAAAATTCCCTTTTATTCCAGAAAAATCTATTGCAGAGTATTAAAAATAGATGTGATTAAGAAAATGATTAAAGTATATGAATGAATATATATCAAGATAATTATCCCTTTGCCATTACTATTATTTAGGTAAGAAACTTATGGGAGTTTGAAATATATATTTGCTTTAAATATTTCTAAAAAATAATAAGTTCATGTAAATTAGTTATGAAAATGGCTTACAAGTCAAATACAAAATTGTATCACACTTCTTACAAAATATTTTGCTTTGGAAGAGAGATTACAGGGTTATACTAGGTGTAGAAAACAGAAGGTGCTTAGGAACTGAGGCAAAGATTTCAACATATTCTGGGATATTTTATGATAGCTTCACGTACATTTGAAGTGAAAATTTCACACTTTCTGAAAATGTGGGGATATTTTGCTGAGGCTAAAAGATGTTTTTCTTTCACTTATATTTTATAGAAATCTTCCTTGTTTCTCACTAAACATATGTTCTCACAATTCAGCAATTCTAGGCTGGACCCATTTTGTAATAAACTTAGAATTATTATTTAATATGGAATCTGTCCTATAATCTTTTTTTAAAAAATGAAATATAGCTAATTTACAATGTTGTATTAGTTTCAGGCATACAGCAAAGTGATTATATGTATATTTATATTCTTTCTCAGATTCTTTTTCATTAGAGGTTATTATAAGATATTGAATATAGTTCCCTGAGCTATAACAGTAGGACCTTTGTTGTTATCTGTCCTCCAGTCTTATTATAGGACTTGATAGAAATCAAAGGAGCAGGGAGAGAATAGCATTCTACTTCAAACAATAACACACGCAATACTGTAATATGCCATTGTACAGGAATGAGATTTGGATATATTGTTTTTGGCAAATGGCTTCTGTCCTCAGCTGAGTCCTATTTTCAAATGTTTGGAGTCATTCCTAACTCGGGGTCAGCAGGTGGAAGGTCTTTGAGACCCTGATAAGGAAAGATCATGAAGTTGGAAGGCAAAGGGTCCATCCTAGAATCCCCAGTACTCTCCTAACACAATCTCCCTGGTGAACCTAACAGGTACTAAGTCCTTATGTGGAAGTCTCTGGAATGCCTGATCATTTAGGTGACAAATCAAGACTCAGTGCATTTGAGGGAGAATCATCTGGAGATGGTATGTGTCACTTTTGAGACTGACGCATGGCAGGAGCAAATGACTGCAATTGTACATTTTGTGAAGTGCTTTACAATATACAAAGCAGGATCTGTTTATAATCCTATGAATTTGGAAAGTAACTTTAACACTCTAGGGCCACAAAGAGTTGGACATGACGGAAGTGACTTAGCATGCACGCACTTCTACCTACACCAAATCCACACCTATTGTGTATTAACTACTATTTTTCATATAAGTTGTCAAATACCAGATTTATCAGATAAATATGCGTTTTTTCAGAAAAGTCTAGTATATTCATTAGGTTGACTTTGAACCTAGATGTTTCATATAGTCAATGCTCTTTCCTCTATACTGAGGTAGGCATCAGATATAAAAGTCAGAATCTTTACATGTTTTCAACAAAATGTAGCTATTTTATCTCAAAAATCATCCTGTCAATCAACATTTTGTTTTTCTCCATGGTATCAAATAACCAGCCTGACTTTTTCCCTCACTGATTTGAATAAATTGAATTTAAATAAATTTGAATACATTGGAGTGGTTTTCAATCACAACTTTATTTTGTCAATAGATGCTCTATTTTAAAAATTTTCAGTAAACGAGAGCATATGATTTGGGCTCAAACACAAAGGATTTTGTGCTTTGTGGATAAAAGGGAATTATCTAATTTAAATAGATATGTGGATATAATTAAAACATTATATTAGTGCATTTACATAGCTACAGAGTTTTTACATCAATATTTTTAACCTCAAGTTTGTAAGTAATTATGTGTAATTGGTTTAGCTTCTATTAAAATAATTAATTACAGTGATGCAATTTTGAATGTGTGTGTATGTGTGTTTGGCATTAATTTTTAGCAATTAGCTTCCTCATAGATTCTATCAGCATTATAACTACTGTTATAATGTAGTAGTTACATTATAAATACTCCAGAAAATTACTAATAACACAGGTTTAGGAGCTCTAGCTCTGTTGTTTGAATTACTCTGTTAGATGGTGAACATCACAATCCACAGCTGAAACAGCTGATAAACTCTAATCTGGACCACACTGAAATATATCTTTTAAACATCTAATATCAAAATATAATTGACCTATTGAATTATTATGCTGTACACCTGAAACAAATATATCGGTTTTATCTAAAAAAATGGTGGGGGGCAGGAGGGTATGTTTTGGGGAACTAGAAATATTCTATACCATGATTGTCTTGGTGATTCTTCCACTGTAACTGTATATATCTGTCAAAACTCATTGAATTATACACTTAAAATTGGAGAAACTTATATGCACTGTATCTTTACAAAATTTTAAAAAGATGAAATATTTTAGGCATTCAAAAATAATGAACAAAAATTAATGAAAATCAGTAGAAAGTAAAAGTGTCCCCTTCAAAACTGATATAATAATGATAATTCCAACTGGCTATTACAAATTGACATAATAGAATAAATCAGTCTTGGTTTTGTGCCCTTACTGTGCTTGTACAGTCTTTTGTCTTTTCTAATTTTATATGCCTATTTCCTGTTAGGAGTCTACAGTAACCTTTAGGGTGGTTTGGCTCAGGTTTATCTCAATGTATTTAACCATACACAGGTCCTGGCCACACTTTTTTACACATAACACTACAGACTGCATTTCCTTCTTGATGGCAAATAATTGTTTACTTTTTTTTTTTTTCCATTTTGCCTAATTTCCTTCTTATTCATTTTTTTCTCCATTTTCTTCATATTTTATTTGACCATCAACCTTTTTTGCTAAGTACTGTATGGAGGACTTTCAGAAATATATCCTATATTTGGGAATTTGCAGCTTGAGCTGAATGAAGGTACAAAACCAATCTGTCGGTTCTTTTCAACCCATGATACACACATATACAACACACACACACACACAATGCCACACCACACATCATACCAAGTTTAATAAAAAAGAAAAAAAGTTGATTGCCTCAGTTTCCATTTTTTAGTTTAAATTTGCCCTATAGAGTTTCGAGGTAAGACAGATGTCAAGATTCCCAACTCAAAAACTCTTATTAGTCATACATAAATATGGATTTTATATATTTGTATAATATCAAAGTATTAGGGATAATTATTTTATCCCTACATATATGTAGTCCTCCATTAGCTATCACTACTTTCCTACTTAGCCACACTTTCCAGTGTTCCTTGAAATGTTCTCTCCACTATCGGTTGAACACTCTCATGATTTCTTTTATAATTTTTGTGTTTCTTGTTACATTTTTAATCCTCTTCCTATGCAGTTTTATTTGGTTTAATTTAGGAAAACAGTAAAGGAAAACGGCTCTCCTGACCTTCAGACTTAAGTGTTTTAGTTCCACTTTATACTTATTTTTGTAAAATTCACTCTAGTTCTCTAGGTGCTTTGTCATTGTCCTTAACACTCAGAATGACAATGCTGTCTCCCTCACACTGAAGATGTGAAGATTAGATCAGGCAATGGACTTGGCATCGGTGAGTGAACTGACTTCAGACATGCCTTCCTCCCACTGTGCAGTCTTGCCTCTTCCATAGATCTAGCTGTTAGCTGTGCATGTATGCACAGTGGTGTTTGACTGTTTGTGACCCCATGGACTACAGCTCGCCAGGTTCCTCTGTCCATGGGATTTCCCAGGCAAGCATACTGGAGTGGGTGGCCATGCCCCTCCTCCAGGGGATCGTCTAACCCAGGGACTGAACCCATGTCTCTTGCATCTCCTGCACCGTCAGGTAGGTCCTTTACCATTGTACCACCTCCACCTGGAGAGCCTCTTTCATAGATTAGTACCTTTTTAATGTGGACGTCTACATTAACTCTACTGTGGTAAAACTACCTTAGCGCTTGGAGCATCAGAGTAGAAGTGAAGAAGCAGCAGTGAATATGTAGCAAAATAAAAAGATAATTCCATGTAGTGATAAGTGCTATGCGGACACTGTAGCAAGTGATGGGACAGCGCCTAGAACGAAGCGGAGCTAGAATACTACCCTGAGATACTGACAGTCCTGTAGTGTAACCTAAAGTTAATCTTTGGAAAATTTTTCATTGTTGTTTGTTAATTAAATCTTTTATTCCCTTTAACTTATTAAAGTTGAATGTTGGCATAGTGTTAGATTTTTTAAAATTGTTGTTTATTGATATTTCTATGTAGGATTAGGAAAGTGCACTTGAAACATTCTCTAAGGTTGATCGTCTCGTTCCCATTAAAACTCTCCTATTAAAACTCTCAGATTTCCTATTTATACATTTGGAAAAACTGTAGCTGGCAAAATGCCTAGCATGAAACAAATATATGACAAAGATTTGTTTCCTTCATTTTATGTCCTTCAATTTCATGGGTCTCTAAAATTTTTTATTTGTTCACACAGGTCCCTCCCTAACATTCTATGATATATAATGACAACCCCTATCTAATATATGAATCCATCCTGAAGTCTTTCTTTTAATTCCAAAATCATGCTCACTCATAGCCATTCACTTTGTTTTAATATATGCACTGATAAAAGAAACCACATTTCTTATAACTTTTATTAGTGGTCCATTGAGTCATGTTTGAGACTGGGAATAGGCAAAGCATCATATAGATTAGAATTCTTATTAATTGAAGTAGGATGTACTAATATATTATTACTAGAATTTATACTGTATTATGAACATAAAGTATATTATTAAAATACTAATTGAAATGATGTTACAGGTTTGTATTATTGTTTTCCAGTTCTTCTTCTTTTAATTTTTTAATTTTTTTTTTACTTTACACTATTGTATTGGTTTTGCCATACATCAGCATGTTTTCCAATTCTTTATGTAACATTTTCCACTAGTTAAAGAGACAAGCATTTCTGATGGGATTAATGGTGAAACACAGGTGAGAAGCTAAGGAGAAAAGAAATTCATTTCTTTGTGAAAATCTATTGTTTTAGTAACTGCTGTATTTGAAAACCCTGACAGCCAGTTCCGTTATTCAAGAACATTTATTCCCATATGTTCTGCTGTCCCACAGCATAAAAATTACCTATTGGAAGACTTACTGCTTCAGGCAATAATGAGACCATAAATCTGTTAGGCTCCGTTAAGGTCCCTGGAAATACACGAGAACTTTTGGGACTGTTGTTTCCCTGAAAAGTGTAAAATCATCATTTTTGTTGATATTCATTTAAATCAGGCAAGCTTCTCCACTTGGGGCAGAATTGTTTTGGTAGCAACTAAATCCTGAGGTCTCCCATCCACAGTGGTTGGGACACTTTGATTGAATAAAACAATTATGTTCCAGAAAATAAGAGTGCTTGACAAAGAGCATCCAGAATGCCTATTAGATGGAGTTTGCATTTGGAGATCACTGCACCCTAGGCAGGAGAAGGCAATGGAAACCCACTGCAGTACTCTTGCCTGGCAAATCGCATGGATGGGGGAGCCTGGTGGGCTGCCGTCTATGGGGTCGCACAGAGTCGGACACGACTGAAGCGACTTAGCAGCAGCAGCAGCACCCTCGGCAAGCAATGATACTCTGACCATTGGATTTCTAACTGGGAAACCTCTAGATTACGTTGGAGAGAGACAGTGGTGGTGTACATGTCTCCTTGCTGCTTCTAAATTTTTCTAATAAGGGCAGCATTTTTTCCTTTATTAAATGGGAAAACTTACAACTCCACAAGCAGGAATAGAAATATAGGGAATTAAATTGATTTATAATGTTGCAGCATATTGGAAACAGCATTTGACTTGGAATTAGAATACCTGGGCTCAGATTAGCTTTCTAACCTGTATGAGCTATGAGATACTTTGGCTTGTCTAAGCCTGCTTACTCATCTATGAAAAAAATGAAATCACCTTTTACCAATGGGATAATTGCTAGATCACTGCTCATTGTTTCTTTTGTATCTAGACTCTGAAACCAGTACAGGAAGCCTAAGAATACGTCTTCCTGGATAGTGCTCAGCCTATGTGTATTACAATTTTGAATCTGCTTTTAATTTTCTGTCCTTTTGTTTCTTTACCAATAGTTGTTTATAAAATATTGCAAAGAATGCTCAAAGCCCCTTTTTATTCTTATTTCAGATAGGCTAATTTAATTTTAAAGATATTCTGTTACTAGTCATGACAGAGGTACAAGTGGTGATAAATGACGAAAACAGTAAACACGAGTTTATCAAGTCGGAAGAGATTTGACATTTAGTGAGTATCTACCATATTTGTATCTCTCTTAACTCTTTACTCTTAACTCTTAACTCTTTAGTGGCTCAGCTGGTAAAGAATCTGCCTGCAATGCAGGAGACCTGGGTTCAATTCCCTGGATTGGGAAGATACCCTGGGGAAGGGAATGGTAACTCACTCCAGCATTCTTGCCTGGAGGATCCCCATGGACAGAGGAACCTGGCCGGTTGTAGTCCATGAGGTCACAAAAAGTTTGACACAATTGAGCGCCTATCACTAAGAGGATTAGATGACTCCTCTAATACATATTTGATAGGTGAATTTGAATTCAAGTTTGACACAATTGAGCGCCTATCACTAAGAGGATTAGATGACTCCTCTAATACATATTTGATAGGTGAATTTGAATTCAAGTTTTTCTGAAGCCAAAGACCAGGCCTATTATATTATACCAGGCTGTTCAACAGGAATGGCCATTTCATGGCCCTTTGTAATTACATTTATTTTTTATGGCTCCCTTTATTAATTCAGATGACTTTGTATTCTTTTGTTCCTCAGGACAGCAGTCAACTAGATTGCTAATCTCCTCTCTAGATCTGAATGAACCATTCCTTCTTTATTCCTACTCCCAAGCCTGTGGTTCATCAGAATGGTGCAAAGTAAAATACTGGAAATAGGGCAGATCTTATTGGACCTGTGGTTCTGGCACTTACTAACTTGCTGAATCAATTGTTGTGCAGTTTTCTTATCCATAAACTTCTGATAGTATTTAGCTTGCAAGAGTTTTCACCAATATTAAATGAAATAGTGTACATAAATTATTTACTAGTGTTGGGAGTATGCCCAAATGGGAACATATCCAGGTATGAGAACTTGCCCTTGTTTAATTTTAACATAAAAAACATTATGGAATTTGAATTCCTGTCTTATATAGTTGTCACTTGGTTCTGAGAAAAATTTGGGTGGCTCATTGACAAGATGATCTTAGCTATATCTCGGTCATTTGTACGTTTTAGGTGTGTTATTTCAGTCTTGTGCTGGAGATTTAAGCTTGAATTTACAAAATTTAAAAATGTCTCCCTTAGATGCACATAAATCCCTTAAGAAAACAATTTGAAGGTGAAAGTGAACGTTTGGTAAGCTTTTATTCTTCCTCAAGACTCTATATGGTTAAAGTTTCCAGAATTAGTTTAAAAGTTAATTCCACAAATAATGAGTCCCCCTGAAATTGACAAGATTGGGACAACATCTACATTGGCTTCATTCACTATTCCAAACACTGTATATATCAGTTAGGATCCAGACAGGTTACGTCATACAGGTTATTTTAGCAGAGAAATTTTAACATATGCAATTGGATAGGCTAGTATGGTAAACTAACAGGGCAAAAATGAAACACTGACTAGGGAAAACTGAGGTTTGCCAAGGCCCAATTTTCTCATCTTTGAAAAGAAAGTATTAATAGCTACTCTGTTCTCACTGTAAGGCTGCTTATTGGCTTCTTATGTATTAAGTATCTGAAACCTTTATTTATGCTCATGACAGTCCATGCATGAATACCTCTTACTTTGTACAGGTCATAAAAACTCAGCCTACATCTGTTACCTCTTTGAATCAGCTTCCACTTTTCTGTTTTCTAAATGCCTTTTCATGAGATAACATAGAGGTAATAAATGAATGAGGCAACTACCACCTCTAAGGCTTGTGAAACAATGGGAAAGGTTTAGGATTATTGGGACTTTAAAGCTTATGTCATGTATTTCTGAGATTGGAGTGCTTCCTAGTTTTTGGTCTTTAAGGATTTGAAAATTGCCTGCTTACTCTCATCAAATTGTTCTGTGAAAACTGTTACTTTTTAGAAAGTTAATAAAGAGCAAGACTTGGAATAGGCATGGAAAATTTTACAAAGGAGAAGAACTTGCATTGGGAAAATTTATAAAGAGAGAATTACAAGTAATAGCAAAGCCATGGGACTGGGAGTGAGCATGATATGGTGGAGATGGAAAGAGATGGATATGATTGAAATGAGATTGAGTGAACTGAGTGGAAACAAATTAAGGAAGGGTTGGAAACCCCAATACCTTTCACATCCTGGGTTCCATGAACTACAAGAGATGTCCAAGAGGGAATATGGTTTGTCTAGATAACTTACATGTCTTAGTTTTACTGGCTTTATGGAATTAACTGGGTCATGTGGACACAGGATCAGGTCATGTGGACACAGGATCATGGGAAATTGCCTCAATAGGCTATGAAAGTGTTAATCGCTCAGCCAGGTCTGACTGTTTGTGACCCCATGGACTGTAGGCTCCTCTGTCCATGGAATCTCTAGGCAAGAATACTGGAGTGTGTTTAATTTCCTTCTCCAGGGGATCTTCCCAACCCAGGGGTAAAATCCAGGTCTCCCACATTGTGGGCAGATTATTTACCATCTGAGCCACGAGGGAAGCCCATTAATAGACTATACAGAAGACTGGCCATTCATTGGGAAGAACCCGTGATGCAGCACAAGAGATTCTGGTTTAGGGGATTTCAAATTTTGATTTATCTTTTATCTATGTCACTAAGGGTAGAAGTATAAAGTTTCATATTTTACTAGTCTCCTTTTGTCCAAGAAATAAATGATTATCACTTTGATTGGATAAAAATCCAAACAAAAAGTTCACTGAAATGACCACATAGGGGAAATCTGTACGTTTAAGAGATAGTTTCTAATTATTTAATAGTCAGACTTAATTATTTAAAAGGTTTCCATGGTGGCTCAGTTGGTAAAGAATCCACCTGCAATACAGGAGACCCGAGTTCTTTTGATCCCTGGGTCAGGAAGATCCTCTGGAGAAGGAAATGGCAACCTGCTCTGGTATTCTTGCCTGGGAAAGTCCATGGACAGAGGAGCCTGGTAGGCTACAGTCCTAAATTATAATTCCATGTCCCAGCTACCTCACCAACCAGAGAGGATAAATGGCCTAAAGGTAGCTCCAGGTGTTATGAAGATCACTCATGCTTGGTTCATCTGTCAATACACTCTGGGTAGAATCTTAGAAGCTTAAGGGGCTCAGTGGCTAAAGAAGGGCACTTTTCCATGCATCCTTTAATGAATCCCTTTTAAAGATAGTATATCTAGTGAGCAATGTTATTGCTCATATAATTCATAAGTTTAAACATCCCTGTATAAATCAAAATCCCTTAACAAAACAAAATTTAGATATTAAATATAAAATTAGACCTCAAAACAATTCAATATCATGCATTGAACCTGGACTGGCGATACTGGATCTTGGGGCTGGTGCACTGGGACAACCCAGAAGGATGGTATGGGGAGGGAGGAGGGTTCAGGATGGGGAACATGTGTATATCTGTGGTGGATTCGTATTGATATATGGCAAAACCAATACAATATTGTAAAGTTAAAAAATAAAATAAAAATACAATGAGAAATGAAAAAAGCAAAAAAAAAAATTCAATAAAGTCACAAATCTAGCATATCAAATTATTTTAAATGCTCAAAATACTTTATTTATACAAAACATTACAGTTATTAAAATTTATTAGCATATCTACCTCAAAATGTTAATCCTGTGGGTCTGTCTCTATTATCTACATACTCATATAATTTTATATATTCCTGGGGTTACGGTTTTATTCATTTATGCACAGTAATTTTATCAGCCTGAAAATCAAACATTATAAACTAGCTGATATTTCAGATTTTATTTCATTAACCTATTCATTCTTCATGGTGGCAAGAGATCTGGTTACATCTAGTAGATTGAAACCTGAGTCAGTGTTTTTGGGCTGGGCCTCTTCTCAGATGAACATTTACATGTTAAATAAGAGGCATTGTACCTTCCAAGTTTGCACTTTACAGTGTGGTATTGATCGAGATTTGTTTCCACGCCATTTGATATACTGGTTACAGAGTGATCCACCTCCAATTCTTTTTACTTGAATGCGCCCTATTATCATTTCATGATTAGTAGGATATCCAGAAGGTTCATGCCTCAGAAGATTAGGGACTGAGTTTATATACACAACTTTCCATTAGGGTTATGCAGATCATCTATCATTTTGTCACAGGTTGTTGGATTCGATGTGACTTACTCACTCTTCTCTGAAATCACCCCTTTTGTTAAAACATATAAAAATGCATACAATAATTTTTAAATATGACATGTATTTAAGTGAAATCACCATTCCCTAATTATAAGCCTAATTAAATACTTATCATGGTTTAGTGTACTCGCCCTACTTAAATTTTCACACTCTAAATTTTATTTTAAAGTTTATATACTTAATTACAATCTCATGTTTTTTCACATATGCAATTCAATATTATTAATTATAACTATTTTTTAGATATACAAATTATTACAGTGTATCTATTAGAAACCACATTTAGTTAAATCCTTTGCCTTTTAAGATACCACTCAGAACATTTTAAAAGCATCTTTGACTTCTGGCAACAGCAGGCTATTTCATCTCAATTTTTCCCCCTATTTCAATGGATGAGATCATCTCCAAAAAGTCTCAATTCCTTTAAATGGAATATACTTTTAAAGATCAACTTCAGGATACTATAAAATGTATTCTACATATGCCAGACATTACTGAGAGTTCTAGAAAACAGTGATCATTAAGACCATGAGTTCATACTGATTTTCTAGTTTAACTACAAAATTAGTATTATTTTTCAAAAACTTACTCTAACATGAATATACACTTCAACATGGCTAGGTGAAAATTCACTGTGTTCTCTCTGTTATCTTCTAGGCTCAGAATACTGCTTTTGCCAGCACACTGTGAACAAAGCCATCCCACTGGGACTGATTCCCAGTCACTAAGCTCATAATCCCACAAAAAAATCAAAGTAAAGAGGTCAGTATGAATGGTCACTTGCCCATGCAGACAGACATAAGAATGGAAGCTAGAGTGAAACACAAGTCTGTTTGGTGAGGATGAAATCAAAATGAGCATAATGAGTTCTTTTACATCTTTCAGGAAAACATGTATTCATGAACCTACAGCAGAGCAGGTTGTACCAATTGAAGTCCCATAGATAAGTGCATGGAAGTAAGACTACAAACTTTTAGACAGGTCTAGAATGAGCACTGCCGAAATTAGCAGGGGAAGCAAGAGTCAGTAGCCAAGAGCAGCTGATATATACTTGATAATGTTAACAATGAGAAATGTGTAAAAGGAAAAAAAAAAAAGTACTGTATAATTCAAAACATAAGGCAGATAACCAACAAGGATCAACTACAGAGCACAGGGGACTCCACTCAGTATTTTATAATAACCTGTAAGGAAAAAGAATCTGAAAAAAAAAAAAAAGATATGCTTGTATAACTGAGTCACTTTGCTTTATACATGAAACTAACACAATATTGTAAATCAACTCTAATTTAATAACAAAAAAGGAAGAGAGACAGACAAGAAGACAAAATGTGATTCAACAATTTCTCTATAACCTGGCTCCAACACAAGATATATGTTTACCCTAGCACTTAGGGAAAAAGTTCTTAAATGAGTCTGCACAATCAAGAAAAAATCTAGTTATAGGGTACATGTGAATGGAATCTTAAAGATCTTGGAGTTCATCATATTTGGCTGAAAGTATGCCACCCACTTTAAAAATTCAGAGAGAACAAAAACAGACATGTTCTGGACAAGTCACATTTATTGAAAAGCCCCATCATTATGGTTTTTTTCATTTCAGATGCATGAGGTTATCACAACAATAAAATCAACATTTAGGGGAAAATTGAAAGATACGAGGGTTGCTAAACTGTGACCAAGAAGTAGATAGGCCCACTTAATATCATTTTTAAATTATTTATTCAGTGAATAAGGTAATTATCAATTATCATGTTTTCATTTGTTCGCTGGCATTTATTCACTTGTATAAATAAGGCATGAGGCATTTCTTTAATGAGATCCCAAGTTGGGAAGGATGAATTCAATGATGAATGCTCCATCATAGGTTGGATAATAGGAGAAAGGCACAAACATATACCTATCTTGTAAAAAGAATGAATACATTACTAAAAAGGGTAAATGAGTTAGAGCAAGTTTCAAAGAGAATAGTGGATATTTGAGTTGTAACTTGAAAGAAAATTAGGAGTTAGCCAGTAAGGCAAAAAAGGAAGGAGAATTCCAGAGAGGGAAACAAACTATGGCACAGTTGAGTGAACATAAATTTTGATTTGAATGAGTAGTTCTGTGTCTAGAAAGAGGGAGAGGAAGCTGCAGAGGAAGACAGGAGTAAGGGTTAGGAGATTTAACAGAGTATACTGGTGACCAACAGTTAAAAACCATCCAAACTTGTAAAGTTTCCAGTGATATAGACCACAGAGCCTAGACAAAAGTACTAAATATTTACACCATGTTCACCTCATGGATGACAGAGAGGTGTCGACGTATTATAACTTTACCTGTTAGATGAAGCAATTGTTGCCCAGATTCAAGGGAGATATTCAACTTTGTATGGTGAGAGAGTGACCCATAAAAATTGTTCAGATCATCTGAGACTAGGGCCTGTATCTGCCGCCACTTTCCTACTAGTGTGCCCATCACCACCTGAGGGTTCTTGAGAGTTTAGAACAATTATTTTATGTTTTCATACAAATTTAAACATTTCTTATTCTAGTTTTGTGGAAAATGCCATTGGTTATTTGATAGGGATTGCATTGAGTCTATTCATTGCCTTGCAATCCCTATCAGTTACTAATGGCATTTTTCATAGAACTAGAACAAAACAATTTAAAATCTGTATGGAAACACAGAATAGCCAAAGCAATCCTGAGGAAAAGAGCTTGAGGAATTAGGCTCCCTAACTTCATACAATACTAGTCATCAAACCAGTATGATACTAACACAAAACAGAAATACAGATCATAGAACAGGTTAGAAAACTCAGAAATAAGCCCATGCACCTATGGTCAATTATGGTCAATTAATCTATGACAAAGGAGGCAAGAATAGACAATAGAGAAAAGAGTGTCTTCAATAAGTAGTGCTAGGAAAATTGGACAGATACATGTAAAAAAAATGAAATTAGAACATTTATTCAGTTCACTTCAGTCGCTCAGTCGTGTCCGACTCTTTGCGACCCCATGAATCGCAGCACACCAGGCCTCCCTATCCATCACCAACTCCCGGAGTTCACCCAGACTCACGTCCATCAAGTCCGTGATGCCATCCAGCCATCTCATCCTCTGTCGTCCCCTTCTCCTCCTGCCCCCAATCCCTCCAAGCATCAGAATGTTTTCCAATGAGTCAACTCTTTGCATGAGGTGGCCAAAGTACTGGAGTTTCAGCTTCAGCATCATTCCTTCCAAAGAAATCCCAGGGCTGATCTCCTTCAGAATGGACTGGTTGGATCTCCTTGCAGTCCAAGGGACTCTCAAGAGTCTTATCCAACACCACAGTTCAAAAGCATCAAATCTTCAGTGCTCAGCTTTCTTCACAGTCCAACTCTCACATCCATACATGACCACAGGAAAAACCATAGCCTTGACTAGATGGACCTTTGTTGGCAAAGTAATGTCTCTGCTTTTGAATATGCTATCTAGGTTGGTCATAACTTTCCTTCCAAGGAGTAAGCATCTTTTAATTTCATGGCTGCAATCACCATCTGCAGTGATTTTGGAGCTCGAAAAATAAAGTCTGACACTGTTTCCACTGTTTCTCTATGTGTGTGTGTATACACACACACACACACACACACATATATATATATACATAAAACTGAAAACTTTGCTTGATATATACCTAAAACATTGTAACGGAGAAGGCAATGGCACCCCACTCCAGTACTTTTGCCTGGAAAATCCCATTGATGGAGGAGCCTGGTGGGCTGCAGTCCATGGGGTCGCTAAGAGTCAGACATGACTGAGCGACTTCCCTTTCACTTTTCACTTTCATGCATTGGAAAAGGAAATGGCAACCCACTCCAGTGTTCTTGCCTGGAGAATCCGAGGGACTGCGGAGCCTGGTGGGCTGCCGTCTCTGGGGTCACACAGAGTCGGACATGACTGAAGTGACTTCGCAGCAAAACATTGTAAATCAACTATACTTAAATAAAAATATAAGTAAGCTACAAGGCTAGGTTGTACAAGAGAGGGAAATGGCTGATTGTTTATAATAAGTATAAATGGAGTATAACCTTTAAAAATTGTTAATCACTGTGCTGTACACCTAAAGCATACAATATTGCACACTGACTATAACCCCCCTAAAATTAAAAAGAACATATTGCAGAGCTTCCTACTTTTTATAGCACCTTTTATACAGATACATTTCCATACTTCTGCCACAAAAAAACTTCTAACTTTTTTGTTAATTTAGTTCTTTCAAATATATTGTCATCTTCTAATGATGTCTCTAACATTAAAGCTTTTTGAACAGCACTTTACTGTGTATCAAGTTGCTACTACATAGTAACAAATTTAAAAGGAAAACTTCTAAAATACAAAAAGGTTCAATAAAATGTTATTTATAATCATTGAAATTAGAAAACAGTGTTACTGGTTCATCTTTGCTCAATAAATATTTTATTTTGAATGAGAAGTTTTTATAGCATAGAAAATTCCTACTTGTAGACTGTTTATAGTGAGTACTCCATGCCTTCCTAAAAAGCCAACAATGATTACGCTGTGATCTTTGAATCATCCATCAACTGACACACTCATATAGGCATGGGTGATAATATACTATAGGTAACTAAAACTACAGTATATTTTTTATGTCTTCTTACAAGGAAAAGATACTTGCTTCTTGGAAGAAAAGCTATGACAAACCTAGACAGCATCTTGTAAAGCAGAGATATCATTTTGCTGACAGAGGTCCGTATAGAAAAAGCTATGGTTTTTCCTGTAGTCATGTATGGATGCAAGAGTTGGACCATAAAGAAGGCTGAGCACTGAAGAATTAATGCTTTCCAACTGTGGTGCTGGAGAAGACTCTTGAGAATCCCTTGGACTGCAAGGAGATCCAACCAGTCCATCCTATAGGAAATCAGTCCTGAAAGTTCACTGGAAGGACTGATGATGAAGCTGAAGTTCTAATACTTTGGCCCCTGATGCAAAGAACCAGTGTTTGGAAAAGACTTTGATGCTGGTAAAGATAGAAAGCAGGAGGAGAATGGGAAAACAGAAGATGAGATGATTGGATGGCATCACCAACTCAATGGACATGAGTTTGAGCAAGCTCTGGGAGATGGTGAAGGACAGGGAAGCCTGGTGTGCTGCACTCCATGGGGTGGCGAAGAGTCAGACATGACGGAGCAACTCAACAACAAAGGCAATCACGTTTAGAATTTTTGTCCACAAGACAAAGCTTTGCAACAAGAAAATCTAAATTTAAATTGTGGCTCTACTTCTGAAAGACTTTTGTTCTTATGTAAGTCATTTAAACTTCCTGGACTCTGCTGGCTTGGTAAAGTTATTATAATAGTATTAGTCATTCTTCAGAGTGTTTGTGAAAGTAAAAACAAGCTTTTGATGCTTGCACTATTATGTGAATATACTAACACCCACTGCATTGTATACTTTAAATGGGAAACTTGTATTTTATGTGAACTCTATTTCAATAAAGTACTTTAAGAAATGAAGCCACATGTGATCCTCATGGTTGCTTTTAAGCAGTGCACATTGTATTCATTACCCATGTTGTAAACTGGAGGAAACAGATTAGAGGAGGTAGAAAGTCTTCTCTATCTGAGACCTAAGCCTGGCTTCTCCTCTTTCTGCTAAACTTCTGTCCTATTCAACTCTGTACATATTTTAAGAAATGTAGGAATGCATACTTAATTAGATAAATTTTTGGTTAGCTACAGAATGGCAAAATGGATCACAGTTATAATTTCATTCTTCCAAAGTGCCAGTCTTAACTATGTAAGAGTTTTGTGGCTGAACCTTCTTCAGTGATTATGAATTGCTACCCTCCCTGGGCTCCCCAGGTGGTGCTAGTGATGAATAATCTTCTTTGCAGGAGACACAAGAGGTGCTGGTTTGATTCCTGGGTTGGAATGATCCTCTGGAATAGGAAATGGAAACCCACTCCAGTTTTTTTGCCTGGAAGATTCCATGGGCAGAGGAGCCTGGTGGGCTACAATCCATGGGGCCACACAGAGTCAGACACAACTGAGCACACACTGACCTTCCCTAGCAGAGTACCTGGGACAGACTGCTATGCTCAGTGGCCCTCTTTTCAACCTCACAACTTAGCCCTCTCCAAAGTTGACACTGTACAACTACCATTGGATTACACATGGTTCCCTTGGCTCAACATCTGGTTTCATACCTCTAGGCTTTGATGCTGGCTAATCTTTTCTTCAGAAATAGCTTCCCAGGTTGTCTAATGGACGAACACCTACAGTCTTGAGCACCAAGATGGGACATCTCTTTCTGGTAAGTTATCTTAGAGATAATGTATATAATGGATATGGGATGGAGGTTTGGATACAAACATATATGGTCCCCAGTACTTATTAGTTGTACAAACATGGGCTTATTGTCACTTTTCTTGATCATTAATAAGAATGGAAAAAGTTACTAATATATAAGATATAGTTATGAACTGTGGTGTTGGAGAAGACTCTTGAAAGTCCAAGGGAGAATGCAAGGAGATCCAACCAGTCCATTCTGAAGGAGATCAGCCCCGGGATTTCTTTGGAAGGAATGATGCTGAAGCTGAAACTCCAGTACTTTGGCCACCTCATGTGAAGAGTTGACTCATTGGAAAAGACTCTGATGCTGGGAGGGATTGGAGGCAGGAGGAGAAGGGGACGACAGAGGATGAGATGGCTGGATGGCATCACCAACTCGATGGACATGAGTCTGAGTGAACTCTGGGAGTTGGTGATGGACAGGGAGGCCTGGCGTGCTGCGATTCATGGGGTCGCAAAGAGTCGGACACGACTGAGCAACTGAACTGAACTGAACTGATATGAAATAATGACTACACTAAAGCCTTTGACAATGTAGATCACAACAAATGGTGGAAAATTCTGAAAGAGATGGGAATACCAGACCACCTTACCTACCTCCTGAGAAACCTGTATTCAGGTCAAGAAGCAACAGTTAGAACTGGACATGGAATAATGGACTGGTTCCAAATTGGGAAAGGAGTATGGCAAGGCTATATATTGTCACCCTGCTTTTTTACCTTATATACAGAATACATAATGAGAAATGGCAGGCTGGATCAATCACAAAATGGAATCAAGATTGCCGGGAGAAATATCAACAACCTCAGATACGCAGATAAGACCACTCTAATTGTTGGAGAAGACTCTTGAGAGTCGGACATGACAGCGACTGAACTGAACTGAACTGAATGACAGAAAGAGAAGAAGAACAAAAGAGCCTCTTGATGAAAGTGAAAGAGGAGCATGAAAGAGCTGACTTAAAGCTCAACATTCAAAAAAGTAAGGTCATGGCAACTGGTTCCATTACTTCATGGCAGATAGATGGGGAAAGAATGGAAACAGTGGCAGATTTTATTTTCTTGGGCTCCAAAATCACTGCAGATGGTGACTGCAGCTATGAAATTAAAAGGTGCTTAATCCTTGGAAGGAAAGCTATGACAAACCTAAACAGCATCTTAAAAAAGCAGAGACATTACCTTGCCGACAAAGGTCCATATAGTCAAAGCTACTGTTTTTCATGCAGTCATGTACAGATGTGAGAGTTGGACCATAGGAAAGCTGAGGAAACCAGAAGGGAAAGAGACACATGTACCCCAATGTTCATCGCAGCACTGTTTATAATAGCCAGGACATGGAAGCAACCTAGATGTCCATCAGCAGATGAATGGATAAGAAAGCTATGGTACATATACACAATGGAGTATTACTCAGCCATTAAAAAGAAAACATTTGAATCAGTTCTAATGAGGTGGATGAAACTGGAGCCTATTATACAGAGTGAAGTAAGCCAGAAGGAAAAACACCAATACAGTATACTAACGCATATATATGGAATTTAGAAAGATGGTAACAATAACCCTGTGTATGAGACAGCAAAAGAGACACTGATGTATAGAACAGTCCTATGGACTCTATGGGAGAGGGAGAGGGTGGGAAGATTTGGGAGAATGGCATTTAAACATGTAAAATATCATGTATGAAACGAGATGCCAGTCCAGGTTCGATGCACGATACTGGATGCTTGGGGCTGGTGCACTGGGACGACCCAGAGGGATGGTATGGGGAGGGAGGAGGGAGGAGGGTTCAGGATGGGGAACACAGGTATACCTGTGGCGGATTCATTTCGATATTTGGCAAAACTAATACAATATTGTAAAGTTTAAAAATAAAATAAAAAAAAAACCTAAATAAAAAAAAAGGAAATCAACACTGAATATTCATTGGAAAGATTTATGCTGAAGCTGAAGCTCCAATACTTTGGCCACCTCATACAAAAAGCCAACTCATTGGAAAAGACCCTGATGCTGGGGAAGATTGAGGACAGGGGGAGAAGGGAACAACAGAGGATGAGATGGTTGGATGGCATCACCATCTTGATGGATATGAGTTTGAGCAATCTCAGGGAGCTGGTGAAGGACAGGGAAGCCTGGCAAGCTATAGTCCATGAGGCTGCAAAGAGTCAGACATGACTTAGTGACTGAACAACAACAATGCCTATAAAGAACTCTACCTCATATTAAACATCCATTATTAAAAATAAACTATTGTTTTTTATATTCTAAGTAAAATTTTTTATTTTCATTTAATTCATTTCATTTCTCAATTACCTAATCTTCTATTTAATCTATCATACATTATTAGAACTACCAATTCTATCCCTATAATAAAATATGAGTTCTTTGAAAAACAAGACTATGTCTTTTGATTTGTATGTTCCAAATACCCACCATAGAACCTGGCATATAGTTGAATATCAATACATTTACTGAATTTATAGTTAAATGGACAAAGTAAAATATTCCAAAATCGGAGTTAATTAGATTTTGTTTGAATCACAGTTGTCACTTACTAGTATGGCAATTTCTTCAACTTCTCCAAGTTTCAGTCTCCTTACTTAAAATATAAATTAAGACAATGATACTTAATGTGGCTATTGTATCCTTTCCAAGATATAGATTCTAAATATGGGACATGTTTTGTGAATTGTATTGCTCTGCACAAATAGTAATTCATAGTATTTTAATATTTTATTTGATGATCTTTTCTGTTTTCAGTACTTTTTCTAGAGCTATAGACTGTTCAGTTGAATTTTATAAAAATATTGTCATTTTAGAGTAAAAATATGAGAATGTACAATTAAGAGAAAGAAAAAGTCCAGCAACTTTTCTTGGCCTGGAGAGATTTTGCATGTCACAGAACCTGTCAGAGGTGTTGGTTAAGTTCTGAAATCTATAAGCATAGAGGTAGTTGGTTCTCACAGGGGATTCTTTAACACACCTGCCTAAAAAAAAAAAAAGGCTTGTTCCACAAGCTCCCTGTCAAATTTACTTCCAATTACTCTGGTTCCTCTAGGGCAGCTATTCAAACTTGTGGAACTTTTGAAGCAAAGTGCCGGTCTTGTCTCAGCCCTAATTTTGCGTATATTTGTGGGCTACTATTACCCTAGTGTCCTGACTCTCTATTTATCCTGGATGAGTCAGAATCCAGAAAGTTTCTTTTTAGCATCTGAGATCCATTTCATGAGATTTCATTTCTTTTCCAATTGTGTGGCTATTTCAGGGATTTGACCAATTTAAGACTTCTGTTATGATTCATGAAAATAATTACAGGGCTAAAGGCAGATGGAAATAGATTATAGCCCATGGAAGGGGAAGTAAAAAAAAATTAAACATGTGTTAAGTGCTAAGTACTGTGTTATATATTTTCATAATTTCATTTATCCCTCACAGTAGCTCTAAAGAAAGCCAAGAGCTTTTGACATAGAAATTAAGTTCAGATATTTTAAGAAATTGGTCCAAAACTATATATTAAATCAGAGACAAGGTTGGAATTCAGACACATCTGAATCCAGAGTCTAAACTCTTTAAATTCATTAGCTTTCTTCAACTTCCATGGGGTCTAATTCATTGAAGTATTTCATACAGCCTCTCAGCTTAGTTGATGATTTGCTACTTGGTTAGACACAACACTTTGGTCTTTGTAAGTATTTATATTATCTAAGAAAGTAAAATATAATGGGTATATATATATATATGTGGGTATATATATATGTGGGTATAAATATATGGGTGTGTGTGTATATATATACAAACTCCCTTATAGTCTTCAAAGGATTGCTCAATTCTATCAAACATATATTCATCAAGATCTAACAGTCAATTTGACTTGCCCAAGGAGAATAACATGTCTGCATAAAGCATGTTTCTTACTAATGCAGATTTCATTCCTCAGAAAATAAGCCCCTTAGGTAAATAAGCTGCCTTGACCTTGATTAGAGAAAAATTATACTTTGTGACTTAAAGTTGGCTTCTGTTGCCTAAACTCTCTGTTTTGAAAATAGTCATTTAGAAGAAATGCATTGCCAAGGTTTCCTGGGAAGTGAAAGATCAACTATCTTTCCTTTTCTCTTCTTTTATTAGGTGGATATTGTGAGGACTTGATCATCCCAATTCAATCTGAAATTGTGCAGCTCTAGGCTAGCTCCTGAATCTCTAAAACTCTGAATCACTAAAGTAATGACTAATAAGTACTTTCTGTAAAGGACCAAATAGAAATATTTTAGGATTTGAGGGTCAGACAATCTGTCATAATGACTAAACTCTCTCCTTAGCGTAAAAGCATAGAAAATATGTAACAAATAGGTTTTCTAGTGAAGCTTTATCAACATTAAAATATGAATGTCATCATTTAATCATCAAGTTATTCTCATTTTGTTATTTTTTCAACTACTTAAAAACAAACCCATTTTTAGGTCATCAGTCATCTAAAAGCAGGTGATAGAAGAAATTGGCCTTTGACACCCTGACTAAAGAATGGCAGAACCACATGATATAAGTATGAATAGTTTTAGTACCAGAATTACCATGAAAAATTTCAAACCTAAATGCCTGTATAAGCCTTTCTTAAAAAAGAATAAATATCTCAAGTAAACAACCTAACCTACCACTTAGAATAATTAGAAAA